>NC_066579.1:116064100-116368523 GCF_024323335.1 Lathyrus oleraceus
AATACATGTAATTTTCCAGAAAAAATATAAAAAAAAACTCATCCATCCTTTATCCATGATCAACAAAGTGATTCCTGACACGCGTTTAGAACAAAGAACCATGTCTCAAGAGATGATGAACGAGCTAAGGAAAAGTCAAGAAGCATTGAAGAAGGAACTCAATATTTTGAAGAGCCAAATGGGATGGGTTGTGGAAACCCTACAAGCCTTATTGAGAAAAGAGGGTCATCCCATACCCATTGCGATAACAAAGGGAGCTACTACTCCACATCCATCAGGTTTTACCCCAAGTCAAAGGCAATTCTATATGGCAACTCCTTATCTACCGGCATATGACCCTCCCTCAGGATGTCATCGTCAACACCCTTTGTATATTCCTCCTCAAAATCACCGAAGTCAGGTTCGAAACAAAAATCAGAATCAGAACAAGGGGAACAAAAATCACAACGACCCGATTCCGGTGCCATATAGCAAGCTCTACCCGCAACTGGTCCAGAATGCTTTGGTGACCCCTCGAGCTCTCACACCTACATCACCATACCTGCCATGGTACAATCCAAATGCAACATGTGAATTCCATAAAAGAGCAGTGGGACATGACCTAGATTCTTGCTTAGCGCTGAAAGCCTTGGTACGAGAACTGATTAAGAAAAATAGCTTAGTCTTTGAAGAAGATCACCCGAAGGTCAAGTGCGGATACCTTACTGGAACAATGGGGCACTCCATCGAGAAATGCAAGAGTTTTAAGCTCAAGCTGCAAAGATTGATTGACATAAGGTCACCAACACTCAAGAAGGAAGGCTCAGGTACATATATCTTGATTTCTGGCCCAGGTAATGAGAAAGGGAAAGGACCGCTGAAACCCTTCAAGGTTTGTACCACAAGGAAGAGGTCAAGGATGTGGCTAATGAGATATCATCATTTCCTGGTAAGAGCATTGAGATATCGCCTTGGATTTCTGATGTCACGACCCATACCAACGAAAGAAAAAGAGAAGTGAGTAGTGGATCCAAGAGGGTTGCGTTCAACGATGAGATTGAAGGAAAAGAATTTGAAGATCATCGTGCCAATGTCAAAAAGCTTATTGATCCCAACCTTCAAGTGGCTGAAAATGAGCAGTTAGCAATGCCCAAAGTGCCATACCAGCAAACACTACCTTTTGGTCTTCATTACAAATAATCCTGGTTTTCTCCTCATCCAAATCAACAAGCCCAAGGCCCGAGATATCGAAATCAACGTCAAAATCAACTTAGGCCTCAAACTAACTTGGAAAGAAGAAATCCCCCTCGTCATCCAAGCGTCATGACATATAGCCAACTACTGCAGCCTCTGATTCAAAACTCGTTGGTGGTTCCCAAGTCTCTTAAGCCGGTTCCACAACCTTACCCACCCGGGTATGACCCAAATGTGCAATGTGGATATCATGCTGGATCAGAAAGGCATTCAACTGAAGACTGCAACACTTTTAAAGCCAAAGTACAACAGTTGATTGATAACAGGTACACAGACTTTCAAGAAGGAAGCTTGGTAGTGAACATTAACCTATCTCCCAGATAAGTGCGAAGATCTCAAGGGGTGTCTCCCGAAGTTAATGGATCAAGTTTGAAGAAGTCATTCCCTAAAGCTGACAATCATTTGACTATTTCAGCATTTCTTTTGTAATTTCCTTGCATGTTGATTGTTAGTTCCTCTTAAGCATTGTTGTTTTCTCTGAATTGGTAAGATTAATGAAATATTTATGCATCTTTTGAATTAATCCATTCGTATTCACTCGTTTTTCATTTATGTTAAAAACAAAGAAAATACATCTCTCATTCACTTTTGTTTATCAAGTCGTCGTGTTAACAAAGATTGGAATGAGGATGATGAAAACGAAACACCTAAATTGTTGTGGTATGCTTTTGAAGAAAACCTTGTCGATGATGTAAGACATTGTTTCAAATCCCCAAACACCGAAGAGATTAGGAGTTAATCCCTAGTCAACCACTTTGAGCCTAGAAGTTGGTGTTTCTTTCAGATTTAAAAATCCTTAATCTTAACTAGGGGAAGGGTAGTTATGTTCAGATAGTTTGAATATGCATTCAATTTTCAAGAGGATTTGCCCATCTCTACATATCCTCCAAAGAAGTTCAACCACTTGTTATTCTTCGCACATATCTTGAAGTGTCGTAGAAACTGAGAAAATAAAAATTATAGTGGTTCTTCTTCATCCACCGATAACATGGCAGTCACAATTTTTTAAAAAAATGAGAAGAAAAAGCCCGCTAAGTCAAACACCCCAAAAAACGACTTAGGCAAAAATCAGGGCATCCCGATGGACCGAAAGCTTCAAAGAAGCGGTCCAAGCAAAATTAGGGATAAAGAAAAACAAAAAAAGGTCCTCAAATCCTTAACAAAGCAAAGCAAGATAAGGTGAATGCCATTTCAAGAAAATTAGTCTTGAATCCTCATCACACCTTCAAACCCTCTTGGAAGTCGAATGCGTGTATCGAATTAACTAAATGTAGGAATTAGAGATCATCAAGAAGAAGGGGTGAGTTAAAATTAAATTTGAGCCTTATATCCTTTTGTTTAAAAAAACGTGAACCAGGCCAAATTACAACCCTTAAAAGACCTAATTGAGGCATGGTTTATTCTAAAAGCATACTGCAACAAGGTTGTGTTAACATGACTCCAAACGATTTTTGTTAATCATTTGATTGCACTAATTTGCGCATTGTTTGTGACTAGATCATCATTGTGTTCTTATCAGTGACTCGTTCACTGTATTTCACCTATTCATATCAATAAATTTTGATTTCAAATTTTTGCATAAGAACTGGATTAAAATTACCATTTTTTGAATGAACAATCTTATTTGCAAGTCAGCACTTAGCATCAAAGAAATTCCAATACAATTGAGAAACTTGATAAAGTGAAATAAGTCAAGTCGGGGGAAATCACTTTGCTTATCAGTCAATCCGAGCCAATCACCCCAGGGTTCAGTTAGCCAAGAGTAATTTGCTTCAAGATTCAGACTGGGGAAAGCCACCTCAAAAGCTCATTAAGTCCAACTAGCCAAGGACAATCAATCAGAAGTCTACCATTCCAAGTTTTGGTTAATCAGGGTCAGATCATTGCGGTAATCAAATGTTGTGTCAAGCCATCTCGAGATCATCTCATGTCAAGCTGTTTCAAACTAAATTTCAATGTGAACATTTTCAAACACCCAGTAGACTGAGGCAAGATGAGCCACAGAGGGGCAAACCCCCTTCATGCTTTCAAAATGCTTAAATAAATTCTACCATACATCAACAACTATTGAGTTTGAGACGAGTTCCCGAAAATTATGCTAGCACATTTCATTAATCCTCCAAAAGGATCCCATTGGATAAGTTGTGGTTGTCAAGCTTGATAGAATTCTCCTTTGGCAACATCTATCATAAGATATTTGGTTGAGTTCTCGGTGTTGAGGAATCATGACTTACATAAAAAGCCTTTACAAACTCCTAGTCCACTCGAGTGTCATCATTTTCATATCATGATCATTCATATATCATGCATAAAAGAAAATTCAAACCATGCATAGCCGAAATGTACTTTGTGCTCATTTTGCATTGACCTAGGTCTTGTTGTTAATCCTATATCCTTTGACCTCTAATTCCAGTTTGTCTTTGGTGCCCTTAAACCATCATCCGGTTTTCGCAGTCATTTTCAAGACCAACTCAGTTGGCAATTTTGTCCATGAGGTTCATTTCCTTTTGGGGATTATCCAATGAATTTCCGGATTACTCCTTCGTTTATTGATGTATTTCCATAACTTGTCTGGTGTATTTCCAAGTGTTTCCCCACCTATTTGATGTATTCTCAAATATATCTGTCTTATATTCTGATGTATTTCTAGAATTTTCCCGATGTATTACCGGGTGTGTCTGTATTCTGATGTATTTCCAGAATATCACTTGTAATTCTGATGCATTTCCAAAATTTATTTCTTTTACTCTCCGATGAATTCCCGGACATGTCATTTTTGCTCTGACGCACTTCCATAACCCATATGCCATTCCCTAACTTTATTTCAAGACTCATCGGTGTCTCCTAAAATTCAACAATCACTAGCATTTTTTCCAAGCTCAGTTGTTACTAGAACTCATTTTAAACCCAATTGTCGTTGGCATAATTGTCACTCCATTTGTAAATACAATTGTGATTGGTATCTGAAGTTTGGTTGTCGCCAACATCATTTCAGGTCCAGTTGTTGCTGGAAAACTCCATTGTAGCCAGTAATTGTTTTACTAAAGCTTCAATCAAAGTCCAATTGTTGTTGGCAAAATCCGTTAAAAGCTGGTTGTAATCCATTGCTTACGGTCAAAGTCCAATTGTTGTTGGCACCAATCCGTTAAAAGCTGGTTGTAATCCATTGCTTATGGTCAAAGTCCAATTGTTGTTGGCAAAATCCATTAAAAGCTGGTTGTAAGCCATTGCTTATAGTGAAAGTCCAATTGTTGTTGGCACGTACAGATAGTTTGATTACCCTGTCTTTCCTGATGGTTCCGTGAAAGTCATGTATGACTCATCATCTTGAGGAATTCCCAGAAGCTTGGAGGTTTTTTCGTGATAGAAAACTCCAATGATGTTGGTTTTGTTTGATTTCTTTGTAAAGAATCATCGTAGCCTTTTGCGTGGATGATCTACTTTTAAGAAGACTCCTGCTTATCTTTGTTTTGCATAAATTCCCTGTTAGAAATCTCCAAAATCTTTGATCGGATGAATTTCTTGTGAGAAATCTCTAGAACTGTCAGATGTATTTTAAAGTGTAAGGTCATGAATGAACCTGTTGATGAAACTCGCTTTGTATGTTTTCCAATATTGACAGGTCATGTATGAACTTGTTGTTGAAGTTTTCTTTGGGTTTTCCAGTGTTGTCAGGTCACGTATGAACCTGTTGTTAAAATCTCTATGAAACCTCCAGAATTGTCAGGTCATGCATGAACCTATGGATATACTTTCTTTCAATTTTCCAGTGTCGTCAGGTCATGTATGAACATGTTGATAAAATTCCCTTTGATTTTTTTCCAAGTGTTGTCAGGTCATGTCTGAACCTGTGAGTGAAACTTTTTTAAATATCCTAATATTAAGGTCATGTATGAACCTATTGATTAAACTTTCCTTGATTTTCTAGTATTGTCAGGTCATGTCTGAACTTGCTGTTTAAATGCTTTGAATTTTCCAAGTATTGACAGGTCATGTCTGAACCTGTTGTTGAAATGCTTTGTATATTCCAATGATGTCAGGTCATGTATGAGCCTGTTGATAGAACTTTCTTTGTATGTTTTCTAGTATTGTCAGGTCATGTTTGAACTTGTTGATGGAACCTTTTGATATCCCCCAACATTATTAGGTCATGTTTGAACCTGTTATTGAAACTCTTTGAATATTCCAATGGTCAGGTCATGTATGAACCTATTGATGGGATTCTTTGATTTTTTCCAGTGTTGTTAGGTCATGTATGAACTTGTTGACTAAACTTTCCTAGATATTCAGGTTGTCATCAGATCAATGTCTGAACCAGTTGTTCAAACATTCTTTGTATGTTCCCTAATGATGTCAGGGCATGTATGAACCTGTTAATTGAGCACTCTTTGAATATTTAAGTGTTGCCAGGTGATGTTTGAACCTGTTGTTGAAAAGTCTTTTAATATTTCAGTGTTGCCAGGTCATGTATGAACTTGTTGTTAAAATCTCTTTGCATATTCCTCAGTTGTCTTTCCTCTAGCAGGATTGTTATCCCCATTGAATCTCTACCCTTATTTTTTTTTGTTTTCTATGGGCCACTTTTACCACATGTTTCCATCATTATCGCATAGATCTTTGTTTCATTTTGCATCCATTATAAAGCATCATGCTAGGGTTTATCTTATGTCTGATCATATCCCTAGCAAACCAAAAACAAAAATGAGTCATTCATACATTCATAACATCTCATATCATATCATATCCTATCATTTGCATTTTAGGATCAAAATCCGGGTCTTCTTAGTATTTAACTATCTCACACTATGATCATATGAAGAGTGTACTGCTTCATATTCTCATGTTGAAGATACTTAAATAGGGGAAACTGTAACACCCCAATTTTGACCCTGAATCGCTGATTCAATATATTCATCATAGCTATAACATTTCTACATAGCATATCATGCATTCCATATCGGATAGTGCCTAGAATATCAGTCGAAATATTTTTTTTTAGATCTACAGGCAAACTGGTTGAATTAATTGACGGATGTGCACAAATTAGTGGACAAAATTTTTTTAAATCAAGCTTCCAGACATCAGCTTTATTAATCTACGTTTCGCGTAGTTTAATCTGGTATGCTCGATTTATTTTTTAGCTAATTTTTTGGCCACTTTTGGATCAGCTCGAGTTGTTTAACTGGTCAAAACTTATTCCAAAATTAAAAGAAACGCTGTATTTTTCCAATAAAATTTTTTTGCACTGATCATTTTGGTGCATTCATTTTAATTTTTCGAGCACTTTTGCATCCGACTTTTATTCATTTTGAATTCGTTTATTAAATTTTTTTTGTCAAAATATTTGAAATAAATAAATAGAATTAATTACATATTAAAATTGATTTTATTTTATTTATTTTAAATGTAGGAATTGTATTTCACTTAATTGATTTTAATTCATTTTTGCACTCAAAATATCTAGAGGGGCTTTTTTAGAAAAAATAAGTTAATAACCCTAATGTGCCCACTATATAACCATGCACTTGGTATTGAAAAAACCCAGACCAATTCCACAAACCAGCGGCACATCCAGTATCCAAACAACTTTTTCAATTTACAAAAGAAATAAAAATAGAAAGGAAAAAACGTGATAGAGAGGATCCGATTCATCTTCATAAAACCATTTCTCATTGCGTGGATATTAATTGATTTTGATTTTTTCTCTTGAAAACCCATTCACCTTTTTTTTGGATACTCTACTTATAATATATACCCCTTTATCTCCACTTTTGCCTTAATTTCAAAGACCACTCCTTCATTCTCCTCTTCATGTAACATACACCACACTCTTCTCCCTCACTGTAACTAACATATAAACCATCCAAATAAACTAACATCATATCACTCCTTCTCATTTTCATTAAAAACAAAAACTTCTTCAAAGAAAAAGAGACTTTCACACACACATATATATATATATTCAGCTTTAGTTACTGTATATCTATACTTCTTATTTTTTTAAATTTTTACACATTTATATTTCAGCTTTAGTTATATATAAACGTTGTTGTTTCAAATTTTAGTGATATATATATATATATATATATATATATATATATATATATATATATATATATATATATATTATATATATATATATATATATATATATATATATACTTACTGTATTTAAAATTTATAAGTATATACTGTTATTTCTTAAGTTTATATATAATATTTTACTTTTTATCCTAAGTTTTATAATTTTCAGTCAAGTTTTATGCACATATGTATATACTATCAGTTCAATAGTTTTATATATTTTATTTTACTTTTTTCTTATAAATTTATGTATATTTTTGATGTTTGTGAGTTATATGCGGATTCATTGGGGATAGCGTTAGTGTGTTGTGTTTTTTTTTTCTTTCTTCATTATTTCAATTATTTTTAGTTGATATAAAAAAAATTATAACATTGTTATAATAATAACAATATATTTGGTTGTTGTTATTTTATTTTATTTTAATTGCATTGCAATCTTGGAGTTAACATTCAATTTAACTTTTGAAAAATCGTTCGAACGCATAGATTCGATTGCCCGGCTTCTTGTAGAGTGACTCATACAGGAGCCCACTTTAAGTTAGCTTAGAGCTAAATTCTGTTGCTTTTTCGATTTCGGTTCATTTCATTACCTCGGCTTACTCTTGGTCTTTCTTACAATGAGCTTTTAAGCAATATCAACCTAATTTTCAATAATTTCAAATCTTTGTACATTAATCATTTTAATTTAATTTCAAGACATTTTCTTACATAAAATTGGAAGACAAAGATTACCTGGGTGAAAGGTCCAGTTGTAATCCCGAATGCTAGACCCAAGTTGTAAGAGCTTGCTAGCCATAAGTATTCGTCTTCTCTTTAAAATACTTGTAAATATTCAAATATTTTTTCTCAATAAAATCTGAAGAAAAAGATTACCCTGGATTGAATATCCAGTCGTAATCCCGAATATTAGGCCCAAGTTGTAAGAGCTTGCAAGCCATAAGTATTCATCTTCTCTTTAAATTTTTTGTAAATATTCAAATATTTTTTCTCAATAAAATCTGAAGAAAAAGATTACCCTGGATGGAATATCTAGCCGTAATCCCGAATATTAGGCTCAAGTTGTAAGAGCTTGCAAGCCATAAGTATTCATCTTCTCTTTAAATTTTTTATAAATATTCAAACTTCTTTTCTCAATAAAATAGAATGAAATAGGTTACCTGGATGAAATATCCAGTCGTAGTCCCGAGTATTAGACCCAAGTTGTAAGAGCTTGCAAGTCATAGATACTCGTCTTTCAGGCCCAAAAAGTACATTCAACCAATCAAACTCTTTTTTCGCCGCGGTGCGGTTAATTTTTAAAAACCTTTTCATAAACGAAAGATATTTTGTCTTAAGATGATGTAAAGCAATGCTTCGGCCATAATTGTTGAGTTGAGACAAGTGTCGTTTTTCTGAATGTTGATTTGTAAATCCATTCGATGTGTGGTATACGTTCGCTCCTCATCTGTTTTGGGTAAAACAATATTTTCGTCGATTAATACAATATAGCTTTCGCTAAAATCGACCAACAAACAAAGATTTTTCTACCCAGAACTACGTAAGCCTTGAGTTCTCTATTGCATCCGGAGATACGTAGGAGCGGGATTTGTAAATCTTGGCAGGTCCATTAATAAAAAACTTAGGTTTAATCCCATTCGTTTCAAAATCCAAAAACATCTTCTCTTTTCTTTTGATCCTATTATTCTTTCCCTCATAATAACTTGAGAAGCATAACATTTCTAAGCTAACACTAACGTGCACAACTAACCTAACAGTTCCCGTTGAGTACAACGGACGTGAGGGGTGCTAATACCTTCCCCTTGCGTAATCGACTCCCGAACCCTGATTTGGTTGCGACGACCATAATCATTGCCGTTCTTTCTTGGGTTTTATCGATATTTCCCCTTTCCTTTTTAGGAATAAATAAAGTTCGGTGGCGACTCTGTTTAGTCCATCATGCGAGCGTGCGATTGCGCTTCGCTAAGTCGTGCTCTCATTTTTTGAGGTGCGACACTCGGTCCAATCAAAAGATCGATCTTTCCGAAGAAGCTTGAATATAGGTGCACATGTGGCAGTCATATGTGATATAAATCTCTAGATATAATTCAAGCGGCCAAGAAAACCTCTGACTTGCTTCTTAGTTTTGGGCGTATGCATCTCTTGTATTGCTTTGACCTTGGAAGGATCAACTTCAATACCATTCTCACTGACAATAAAGCCCAACAACTTATCAGAACGAACACCAAATGTACACTTATTGGGATTCAAGCAAAGTTTGTACTTCCTCAAATGCTGGAATAACTTCAACAAATGGTCGACATGTTCTTCTTCATTACTGAATTTAGTAATCATATCATCAACATAGACTTCGATATCTTTATGCATCATATCATGAAAAAGAGTGGTCATAGCTCTTTGGTATGTTTCACCAGCATTCTCTAAATCGAAAGGCATCACTCTATAACAGAATGTTCCCAAGGGTGTAATGAATATGGTCTTCTCCATATCTTTGGGTGCCATCTTAATCTGATTATATATGGAAAATCCATCCATAAACGAAAAGACTTTGAATTTAGCTGTATTATCTACCAATATGTCAATGTGTGGCAGAGGAAAATCATCTTTTGGACTGACTTTATTTAAATCTCTATAATCGACACACATACGGACTTTTCCATCCTTCTTAGTAATAGGCACAATATTGGCCACCCATTGCGATACTCGGTAGTAACAAGGAAACCAGCATCGATATGCTTTTGCACTTCTTCTTTGATCTTCACTGCCATATCAGGATGAGTCCTCCTCAACTTCTGCTTGATTGGCGGGTATTCTGGCTTCAACGGAAATTTATGCTCCACAATCTCAGAATCCAAACCAGGCATATCTTGATAGGACCAAGCAAACACGTCTGAATACTCCCGAAGAAGATCAATCAACCATTTCTTAACCTCTGGAAACAATTGAGACCCAATCTTGACTTCCTTCACATCATCTTCGGAACCCAAGTTGACTAACTCAATCTACTCTTCGAATGGCTGAGTGGCTTTTTCCTCGTGCCCAAGTAGACGAGTCAATTCATCAGACACTTCTTCATCACTTTCATCCTCAACCTCAAACACAGGGAATTCAAAGTTTGGAGAAGGATTAGGATCATTGTATTCGATGGGTTTAGAAACCAACCTG
Source organism: Lathyrus oleraceus (assembly GCF_024323335.1). Taxonomy (NCBI): domain Eukaryota; kingdom Viridiplantae; phylum Streptophyta; class Magnoliopsida; order Fabales; family Fabaceae; genus Lathyrus; species Lathyrus oleraceus. The sequence continues at coordinate 116,074,580 of NC_066579.1, forward strand.
CATAATGATTTGATATTTTGATTTTAGAGAAGTGAATTGTGACCAAATATTATGCAGATGGACAATTATTTATTTATTTAATCCTGTTTTATATGATTACCATTTTCAGAAAAGCAAAAAGTAAAAATAAAACATCATAGATGTGGATGAATAGAATTGCATTTTATTGATGATCATTTTGAAATATGTCTGACAATGTTCACTTCTCCCTTAGGCAGAGGAGAATGATTTTTTCAAAAATAATAAAGACGATTACTTAGAGCGATGGACAATAATAGGAACGTCAACAACGATCCAATTGTTGCAAGCCTTTCCATGCGTCACAAAATTGGTGCAGTCTTCATCTTCGTCACCCTTGATCACAACAGCTGAGTGTTGTTCATTACCATGGATGAACCCTCCGCTACGGAAACTAGGTTGCATATCTTCAGCTTTGACAACAGACATCCCTTGCTGGAAACCCAAACCGGCTCAGTTCTTGTTCTTGGCGACCTCTACCATCCGACCCCATTGATCAGAACTGCCATCTTCGATAATCTTCTGAGTGTCTTTAAAAGAGGACATGGGTGCCCCAACTTTCTTCTCCTCAACAGTAGATAGAGCTTGGAACGGGGTTCCAATCTCATCATCAGCTTCCACATATGAGAAAGACGACAGGTGACTTACTAATAGTGCTTTCTCTCCACCAACAATGACAAGCTTTCCATTCTTCACGAATTTTAACTTTTGGTGCAGAGTGGATGTCACAGCTTCAACCTCATGGATCCATGGCCTTCCTAACAAACAGATATAGGCCGGGTGGATGTCCATTACTTGAAAATTAATATGGAAATCACTCGGACCTATCTTTACTGGAAGATCCACTTCTCCCATAACAATCTTGCGAGAACCATCAAATGCTTTGACGATCACGCCATTGTATCTCATCTGGGCGCCTTGATATGTTAATTTTGACAGAGTTGACTTGGGGAGTACATTCAACAAAGAACCGGTATCAACCAACACATTTGACAATGCATCTTCCTTACAATTCATTGATATGTGCAGCGCTAGGTTGTGATTTCTGCCTTCCTCGGGAAGTTCTTCATCACAAAAGCTCAAGTTGTTGTAGGAAGTGATGGTAGCCACAATGTGGTCAAACTGATCCACTGTTACATCATGTTCAACATAAGCTTGCTCCAATACTTTTTGTAATGCTTCTCTGTGCGCTTCAGAATTCATGAGCAGAGACAACACTGAAATCTTTGAAGGAGTTTAGAGTAGCTGCTCCACCATATTGAATTCACTCTTTTTTAATAACGTAGTACCTCATCATCATATCCAAGCTTCAAACTTCTATATTCACCAGACTGACACTTTGGAGCATTAATCGGATTTTCCGCAGGTACCTCAACCTTCTTACCAACATTTTCTACATCTTTTGGGAAAACGGGACCAAAAACATGACCGCTACGGATCACCTTCGTAACATCAACAATGTTCACAATAGAATTGGTCGTAGGCAATGAAACCTCTTGACCATTCTCCAACGTAGTAGCATTATACTGATATGGAACAGCTCTATCGGATGCATACGGGACGGGGCCCGCTAACCGTATCACTAAGGGCGATACTGATATATTGACGCTGTTACTGCTGCTGCTGTCAAACTGAATCACCACCCACTCAGGGGTCTTAAACACTGGAACAATGACATTGACATTATCTATATCCCTCGACTGCTGAATCTGGATTACATTCTCATCCATCAACTTCTGGATATCTGTCTTGAAGATTGAACACCCACGGGGGTCTACACTACAAATTGCACAACCGTCATGGTCGTGTTCACAATCACTAATAGTACACGGGGTCTTATGCATTTCTACCAAGGACCGACGAATACGTCGCACATCGAACACTCGGAAACTTCCTGGACATCCATCTACCATATTAACAGAGGAATTACTATGAGCAGACAATGGGTTGGCTTTCACATTCGGCGCACGGTCCTCAAAGGACATCATCCCACTCTTCACTAACTTCTAGACCTCATACTTCAAAGGGTAGCAATTCTCGATATCATGGCCGGGAGCTCCTTGATGAAAGGCACATTGGAGTTCTGGCTTATACCACCATGGAAGTGGTTCTGGAATTTGTGGCAGATTTCTTGGTTGAAGTAGGTTCTTGAGAACCAAAGATGGATAAAGTCCGGCATATGTCATAGGAATAGGGTTGAAATAGGCCTTTTCCTTTCAAAATTCCGTTGTTGTTGATTATTGCTGGTGTTGTTGTTATAGTTGTTTGTTCTTTGTGGTAGTAGTTGTTGACGTTGTTGTTGAACTGTAATTGATTGGTTGTTTAAAAATACTGGAATAATGGATGACACTTGATGATGATGTTGACGCGATTGCGGATTTCTTCTGATATGAGGCCTCATCTGCCTCCTTACAGATACTACATTGGTTTCACCTTCCTTCTTTCTGGAGAAACTGCTCCCATATTTCTTGCTTGATGATACCTCTTCCTTAGACAAATGTCCCTCACGGACACCCTCTTCTAATCTCATCCCCATGTTTACCATTTCAGTAAAATCACTAGGGGCACTAACAATCATTCGTTCGTAATAAAACTAACTCAGGGTCTTAAGAAAAATCTTGGTAATCTCTTTCTCTTCCAACGGAGGGTTTATCTGAGCAGTAAGCTCTCTCCACCTCTAAGCATACTCTTTGAATTTCTCTTTATCCTTCTGAGACATTGACCTTAGCTTGTCTCTATCAGGCACCATGTCCATGTTGTACTTGTACTGCTTCACGAAAGCTTCACCCAAATCATTGAACGTGCAAACACTTGCAATATCCAACCCCGTGTACCACCTCAAAGCGGCACCAGTCAGGTTGTCTTGGAAATAGTGAATCAATAACTGATCATTATCAGTTTACATCGACATTTTCCTGGCATACATGACAAGATGGCTAAGCGGGCAAGTATTTCCCTTATACATTTCAAAGTCAGGGACTTTGAACTTCATCAGGATCTTGACGTTCGACACTAAGCAAAGTTCAGCAACATTTTTACCGAATAAATCTTTTCCTCTTAGAGTCTTCAATTCCTTTCGCAGCTCAAGAGATTGATCCTTCATCTCATCCATCTTCTCATAAACATCGAACCCTCAGACAACTCAGAATGGTAGGTGGTGTCCTCGACACGGGGTAGAGTGTGAACAACTGGAGGCGGAACAGACATGACCGGGCTAGATGTCGGCATTGAAGTAAAGGTAGGCGCAAACCCTTCAGGCACAAAGTTTGGTGGCATTCCCCACGGGAACCCGACACGCATTGCTGGAGCAAACTGAGTGGCGGGCACAGTTGAGGTAGCAACCTCCGAGATGACAGTCCTCTGAGGAGGAGGAGTTACGGGCGTTGGAGAAGACTGACTCTGAGCAGCTAGAACAGACTCCATCATGGCAGTAAAGTGAGCAATTTCGTCCTTTAACTCTCGGCTCTCTTGTTCCAAATGTTCCATGATTCTCGGTTGATTGGCGCGAGTGTTGTATCGGTGAGTCAGCTTGGCTGAAGCATAGAAGAATAACCAATAAGACATCTGGCAGAAGAAAACCTGTTGTGCAAATGATGCATGAAATGAAATGTTTGGATTGTTTTTATTTTCAAGGAACATACTATTTTATTTGCAAATATATAATAACAATAACAATTTGATTGACCAAGAAAGTCTCTTTTTTATTCATATAATTTTGGAAGGATTACACTGAGTTCAATTTCAGAAACCAAAATACAAATACAAGAGGAAAGGAAACTAATCATCCTAAGGATACCCTAACAACAGTGTCAGATGATCTGGCTGCAGGCACGTACTTCCTTCGGATGCGTCGAATCTCGGACTCAAAAGAAGTCTTCATCTGAGCTTTCTCAAGAACTAGCTGATTGACAATCTTCTTCCAAGCACCGGAAGGCTAAGGCATACTAAAGGAAGATGAACCCTCTGGCTCTCTCTATCTCTTCACTGTTTGGTCTTCAAGAAGTTCGATAAACGCGTCTTTATCCTTAGACTCAAGCTGTAACTCCTCATGCTTTCTGCTCAAAGCATGGAACCGCTCTTCCCACATATCCTTCTCTTGCTTCATCTTGGCGAGTGCGTCTTCCAACTCCTCTATATCTTGGTTAGGGAGAGTTAATGGCTTAGTCACAACCATAGACATAGGTCTCTCACAAGCATAAGGCATCTTCAACTCCAAAGCTCTCTTCTTCACCTAAGTAGTGTAAGCTTCCAAAGCTACACAGTTGCATGGACCAAGCTCAGATCTTCCTTTCCTATGCACATTATGCCAAGCATGCATCATCTTCTACTTCAAATGCTGGGGATATTTACCCTCTTGATAGAAAAGATCTTCTAACTGAGTGTTATTAGGTTTGTCTCTCAAGGGGAACCCAAGTTGACGACGAGCCAAAACAAGGTTGTAGTTGATTCCTCCTTGTGTACCAATGAGAGGAACATTAGAGAATTCACCACAACTATCAATAATCTCCAAGCTACTCATCATAGAATCATACCAAACTATGTCATCATTAGCGAGAGACATAAGTCTCTGAGACCACTGTAGGCATCTCTTGTTCTCCACAAAAGCAGGCGTTTGAGGCAAGTGCGAAATAAACCACTTCTACAGAAGAGGAACAAAACACACAATAGTCCCACCTCCTTTGGAATTCCTTAGATGCAAAAAGAAGTACATATCACCCAACAAATTAGGCACAGGATTTCCAATCAAGAAGATCCTAATGGAGTTAACATCAACAAAACTATCAATGTTAGGGAACAAAGCCAAACCATAGATGAGCAACACAAATATAGCTTTGAAAGCATCCACACTACTGGCTTGAGCAAAGGCAGTAGCTTTCCCAATAAGGAACTCATAAGTCAACCCAAATATTCCTCCTTTCTTCACCCAATGAGCCTAAATCTCAGACTTCTTCAGATGAAGAGCTTTAACTATAATATGAGATATGGTAATCTCCTCCAATCCACTAAAAGGCACCTTGCTAGAAACAGGTATTCCCAAGAGATGGGCACACTCCTCTAACGTAGGCAAAAGCTGATAATCAGGAAAAGTGAAGCAACAATAGAGAGGATCATAAAACTGAACCAACACACTCAAGAGTCCTTCAACCACATCAGCAGATAACACAGATAGAAGCTTCTCATGACGTTGCTTAAAGTCCAAGGGATCTAATACAAAAGATTATAACTTCCTTAACTCTTTCAAGTCGGGACATCTGAAACTGTACTTCTTAGTCCTTCGTCCATAATCCATGATCTGAAAATATTTGCAAATAAAACCTCAGTTCCTTGAAGTTATTTTTCATGTGATGAATGTTATGATGCGCATGAATGCAATAATCACAAATAAGGGATCACACACAAGGCAAGCAAACAAAGGTCAAGGGATGAATCGAGTCATTGTCAAGATCAATCATCCATTTTGGTGGATCATCGTTTTCACCTTATCAACACCCAAGTTCCATTGATATTGACAAGACTTGATTGGATCAACCAAGAATCAAGGGTTTATTGTGAGTCACGAGCATGGAGTCGGGTTAAGAACTATCCCAAAGGAGTGTACTAAGGATAAAACCTGTAGATCATGTTCTAAAAAGTTCCCAGAGTCTTAATTCCATCTATCAGATATTACAGGTTAGGATGACTGAGTCATCAACCCATAATATTCTCAAGAGAAAGTCGTCTCAGTGTAGTATCGCGTAACAACTGTTATCAAGTCTACTCCTGAATAGTCTCCGCACTATGTCCTAAATAGGACAAGTTGGGTTAAATGTTCTATGGTCCTCAGCTTCTCGGACCCCAAATCAGAGAAAGTAATGCCTAACCACAACTAACTTGTGTGACATGAATAGCTCAAAAAGGGTCTCCACTAAGTAAATGGGTCTCAAGCCAACTTGTTAAGGACTACTCCACACAAGTCGAACATGACTATACCATCCTCCTATCTTAATTGCACTCAAGTTCGGGTTAGAACTTATCTCACCACTCAGAGATCACCAAGCACAACAAGAAGATTCTATCATACAAAAAAATATACAGACATCAAATACACAGTTATATACACATAAAAAGTAGGCTAAAACCACAGAGGACTACTCCCCATCAGAGTCGCCACTTAATTTCTGTAGCGGTAAATTCGTGACCATTAATCAATGGATAAACTTAACATCAATAAAAACAGATTTGCCACCGCGCTTTTATTGTTTCCAAAGGAAAAGGAAAAAGTACGAACAAAACCTAAAGATAAGAAGTTTTCAAATCAAAACTAATAAAATGCCAGAGATTACAGGTAAGGGGGTTGGTTACACAGAGGGAAGGTGTTAGCACCCAAAGTGTCCTAGGTACTCCTAGGGAGCCCTTTTTATGTGTGTATGTGTTTTGGTATAAAAAAAATGTTTGCAATAAATAGAGTGTGGAGATGAGGAAAGAATTCATTAATTATATTTTTGTGTTTGACAAGACCTTCGGACTTGTGCCTACGTACCAACATAAAAATGAGGGATCAAAACCTCGTAGTTTGTGGTATCAATTTCAAAGTGAGTGAGTTGTTTTTAACAAAAGTTTTAAATTTAAAAGAGGCACAAAGGGGCCTAAAAGAGTTTGAATGAGTGTTAGTTCATTTACAAGTTTGATTTAATAAAAGAGTTTAAAAATACAATGGCATAAGGCCAAGGTTTCTAATTTGAAAGAGAGTCTAAGTTAGAAATCACAAGCAAAGAAGATTTTGAAAAGAGGGAGAGATTTGAAATTTAAGAAGTGGGAGGATATGAAGAGACTAATCCTAAGAAAAACTTAAAAGTTAAGAGTTGAAAAGATCTGACCAATGGGATGCAATCCAATAGACAAGAATGTCATATAGAAAACCACTTTTCCTTTGGACTTTAGAATCAAGAAAATACCAATAAACAAGCAAGATGAAGAGTAAGGCATCAAATAAAGATAGCCACATCCAACCTAGCAACGTCATAGTCTTCTTCCATAATCTTCCCCATGTATCAGATGACATACTCCTTGAATGGCTCAGAATAAGGCATTAGACACATGTTCAAAGTAACATTTGCATCAAGACCATGTAGCAGATGAACTCAAGTGGATCTCAATACTTGTATCAGATGAAAATTCAAATCACAAGAACTTGGTTTCAGAAATGTTGGCATTGGCCAAGTCCTTTTGCACAGGGAATGTTGCCTAATTCTAAGTCCAAAGCTCAGATCAAATCCAACAGTCCACACAAACATTTTTTTAGGGGTTCTTGTTGTTTATTAAGTATTTTAAGGTCCTAAGACCACAAACACAAACAAGGTACACAAATAAATATATACAATCACAATATATGACTCAAGTTAGCAAAGTGAAAATGACATTAAAATAAACAAGTTAAATGATATGTATAATGAAAAATGATAAGTGGCTTGAATTTTAAAGTGCATAAAAGTAAATTACTTTGAAATTAAAAGTTAGTCAAATGTTAGTTGATTAGAAGTTAGTAGAGTTTTGCTTTTCAATTGTTTAAGTCATTCTTTGGAGAACACTCAACCCTCTATTCACAAGCATGGATCCTTAAACCAAGACATCTTCCAAAGGAAGGAAAAAAGGCCAAGTTTCCACAGAATACCATGAAATGGGGAGACTTGCAATCTCACTTACTAGAATGCTATGCCTTTGGGTCAAAATTTAGCGCTATATTAAGCAATCGTAATTGGACTTATGTAGAAGTCACAACTATCTGAGGCTGGGCAATAAATTTTTTGGTGTTAATGCATGTTAGAGATATGGTATAATGAACCATACTCCTAAAAAATACCACACACAAAAAGAAAATGACAAAAGGGTGGACCTAATCTCATCCATACTTGTATTGGTTCATCTAACGCGAATTTATTGATGAACTAATTAGTCTTAGGATATAGAGAATTCATTGGCCAATGAGAGGAATATGATAGAAAGGGATTGAAGATGAAGGGGGAGGAAAAATGAGATAAACACAAATTTGTCATGGGAGGAATTTTTTCAAATTAAAATCATTCATTCATTTTGGGAGATGAAATGTACATTTCATCAATCCCCTAAATCCACTGATTTTAATCCCACAAAAGTCAAATCTACCTTAACCAAGGTCCAAACACATAGTCAAACTTCACAAGTCAATAAAAATGGCTCAACACAATTTTATTTCAATTAGACAAATTAAAAATGCATTAAATTAAATTATGTTTTATCAAAAACCTAAAACCTCTTCAAAACACCAAATAAATGGCCAATAGATTTATCATAGGTCAAACAAGGTCAAAAAACCTTGGAGAAAAAATTTCATTATTTTTGAAAAGTCAGAAGTATTTTTAAACAATTAAAAATATGCACAAAAACAATTAAATCATGAAAAATATCAATATTAATCCAAAAAAAATTTTAATTCAGAAAATGAAAGAGAAAAATATTTGAAAATATTTGGTGAAAGTCCCATATTTTTTTGGATCAATAATGAAATTAATATGAATTAATGAAAATAATGCAAATAAAAGAAATTATAAGAAATTCAAAAATACGTGGACCATCTGATCTCCCTCATTAATTGAGGTGGCAGATCAGATGGTTCAGCGCGCGCATTCCACATGGACCTTAGTCAACTGAGAAGCACGCTTGGTAATCAGAACCAATACACAAGATTAAAACAATTTAAATGGATCCTATGGTTGAGATGCTTCCAACACATAGCCGGAACCAGAGCTTTGGTCTTCTTCTCCGATGGAGCTCACCGGACTAGTCCACCTTCAACCATCACCAAAACGAAAAAGCAAGACATGGTTTTAAAGAAAAAATGCCCAGGAGCTCGAATCTGGCCTCAATTTTGTCTAATTCCAAGTATATGAAAAGATACAGGGAGTTGAATTTTGAGGATCACGAACAGAGTTACTTCAATTTGACCTCAAAGCAACTCAATCTTGTTGCCTATATTGGTAGGACTTCAGACAACCAAAACTCAACAAGAATAATGGAGTATTGAGAGAGAATCGAAGAGAAGAAGTTTATGAAAAATCACCTTCGAGTTGATATAATTTCACTTGATCTTGATCTGGATTTGATTTCTTTCTCCTTCTCTTGCTTGCAGAAACCAAATGGAATGAAAATGGAAGTAAATTTCTGGAGTTTGAACTTCCAAACAGATGGTGAAGTTCAAGCTTGATTTCAAGAGAAATCTCAGAAAATTCTAGGCAGTGAGGGTTTGTAGTGGTCTATCAAATCCTGGGCAAGGTGTTGATGATGAGTCTGAAGCCTTAAGCTTGTTTAAATAGGAAATGTATTTGACATTTACACCACTTGAAAATTGGACAAAATTAGCAACTTCCTTGCATGGGTGCATGGGCAATCATTTGGGCCTTGAGTATGATGCAATCCACTTCAAAATCGTGTACAAGTCTGCTGAAATTATCATATGCAAGCATGCAAAAGGGAATGATCATATGAAGTTCAAACTTGCCAAAACACTTCCCATAATGAAGCCATGCGCAAGTCCCTCAAATTTAGTCCAAATGAGATGATCTTGGATGTTTTAGAAAGGTGAGATTAAGGGAAACAAATTTCATGTTTAACACTGTTTTATTTGAAGCTTATATCATGATGAATTTTGAGGTGGAAGTTTGGGAAATCAAACATATTTGAAAATTTTCTAAGTCCCAAGTCAAATGTTCACTTCTTCCACCTTGAATAACTTTTTCTATGAACTTCAAATGAGAAAGGTTCCTTCATCAAAGTTGTATCTCTTTCAAACATATTCAATTTGGTCACAAATGTGATCTCATTTGGATTTTACATGAAGGAGTTATGCATTTTAGAAATTGAGGAAAATCACTTGTTCAATGGTATTGGTCCATAATGACCTATAATATTTTCACTTGGCACATGCATTTGCAAGTTGAATTTGCACTCCCTCCAAACATAAAAGTTTAAGTAGACATCTTGAGTTTTATCATTAAATTTGAATGGATTTCATCTCATAAAAATTGAGCAAGTTATGGTCTTGGGAAGTTGACCTCCAAACTAGGGTTTAGACAAAATGACCTATAATCTTTCACCATAAATAATGACTTTACAAGCGAAATTAGCTCTTTACCACAACATGAAAGTTGTTTGTAATGTCATTTAGAGTAACATTCATGTTGGAATCATTTTCATATGACAACAATTGTAGGAGATATGGTCTAGGGAACCCCAATTTTGACCATTTGACTTCCTCTGGTCAACCACCATGAACCATCTTGCTAGCTTGACATTCTATTGACTTTTGGGACTCATGGAAGATAATATATGCATAAGATGATGTAAGGTGAAGTATCGCTTTAAATAATTGATCAATTATTGAGGAAACTTGTTGAAGAAGTCACATAAGATACTCAGATGAATTAGGGTTTCCAAGGCAAACCAACTCGAAACTCTTGATGATTTCTTGATCAAAATAACATGTGAAGATCATGGGGATCCATATATGATACTTAGAGCCAATTTAAGCCCATTATTGATTGAGCTCCTTGCATTGATGGTCTTAAACCCTAGATATGAACTTGATAGAGCATAGGTGAGCATGTGCACTACCTACAAAAACAATGACATATTTTTGGTATTTTGGTTATTAAAATAAAGAAAAATGAAGTATGATACAATCAAACGTGCTTGGTGATATCTCATAATGAAAACCCAATGAATGAGGGGAAAGGAGAATGCCAAGGTGTGATCCTAATGCTAATGCATATGTTGAGATAACATGAGGCATCTTAGGGTCAAAATTGGGGTCTTACAATAAGAGATTGTGGAATCTTAAATTCAGAAACTTAGGGCATTTGAATTCTAAGAAGCTGGTATATGGAATTCCCAAGATTGTGAAGCTTGAGAAGTCATGTGAGATATGCATGAAAGGCAAGCAACCAAATTTCCATTTGCATCAGAAGTAGCCCCAAGAGCAAAACATGTTTTGGGAGTAGTACATTATGATGCTTGTGGACCATTTGAAGTACCTTCACTTGGAGGAAAAAAATATTTTGTGTTGTTTGTGGACGAGTTCTTAAGAATGACATGAGTATCACTCATAAAGTTTAAGCATGAGGTGTTTGCTGTGTTTCATAAGTTCAAGGTGAAGGCTGAAAAACAGAGTGGTCAGAAGCTTAAAGTTCTCAGAATTGATGGTGGAAGTGACTATAACTCTATAGAGTTCAAAAAGTTCTGTGAGGAGAATGGAATTAAGCATGGGGTGACTGCTCCATACACTCCTCAACATAATGGTTTTGCTGAAAGAAGAAATTGAACTTTGCTACATATGACAAGGAGTGTGTTGAAGGAACTTTGCTACATAGAGGTGATTATCCTCTCGAGGGATGTGATGGAATGTGATCTCGTCAAATGGACACATGTTTTATATTTTGGCCAAATGGCCCTCTCCTAGCCTCCTACGTGTTTTTGACTATAGGTCAATTGAGGATCCCATGTGGATCCCCCCATAGCAATAGTGTGTGCACGCTCTCTTGGCCCTGTGATTCTCCTATAAGTTTAATCAAAGGCTGAGATGGAGTCAATTTTGTTGATTCTCCCATGGCTGACCTTTTGACTGCGCTAATGGGCCTTTATTTGGGCTTAGACCATTTTTTGTTTACACACCCCACTGTCATTGTTTCCTTTTTTCTTGGGCTCATTGGGTCTGTTTTCTTTTCTTCTTTCTTTATGTTCTTTATTTCGTTTTTATTTTTACTATGGAAATTAATTTTAAAGTCTAAAAAAATATTTTCCATTATTTCTTTTATCATATTTTTATGTTTATTTATTTAATTTCTTTTTAATTATGCATTTATTTTATTATTATTAATCAACAAGTAAATGTTTATTAAGATTGAATAAATAAATATAACTAGTCATAATTTTTAAGAAAATTGTTTTCATCATTTATTTTATTAATTTTTATTTATTTATTGATTTCAAAATAAAAATAAATAAATATATGATGATATTGATTAAATAATAGAATAAATAATTATGACTTTATTTTAAAAATATTGGTCCAACACCTAGTATTTATATCTAAATCCGATTAATTCCGTATTGATGCAAATTCAAATCATTTCTCAAATCAATATACTTCTAAGAACCTTCTTTTTACAATTAAAACTTCAGATGAAAAAGGGAATGAGAGGCGTTCGCCGCAGCCTCTCTCAAATAATTGAACGATTGGCGCTTGCCATATTGCTCGAATTTTCATCTTCCGATTAAAACACTCTAAATAAACTTGGATAAAGAAATAGGTGGCGCACGCCTCATTATTCCTCGAATAAGCAAGTGATGGGTGCTCACCTCACTAACGTGAATATTCGACTTTCGCAAACAATTTTTAAATATCAAATTGGACGAAAAAGGAATGGGGGATGCTCGCCTCACTATTTCTCGAATAATTAAACAATTGGCGCACACCATATTTCTTGAACTTTCGTCGTCCCCCCATAAAAAACATACAAACACATCAAATCTAATTTCTGACCCCTTGTGCGATCATTTTTTTTTACAAAAGAACATTTTTAGTCGTTTCTAATGCGTATACAAAATAGTGCTTAAGCCTCTATCAAGAGTAGACAAGCCAATATTTAACCCCTAGAACACGACCTAAACATTCGTTCATAAAAAAACATAAACAAACAAGTTGTAGCCTTACCCTCAAACTAGGAAGCTTTGAGTTCCTCATTGTACCCGAGGACACGTAAGAGCGAGACCCACAATCTTGTCAAACACTCTAATAAAAACATTTTTGCGACCCCTTTTCTTTTCGCTTTATATTCTCTATCATTCTAAGAAAACAATTAATGTAAACTAACATTCAATCACAAGTTTAACTAAAAGGCTCCGATAGAGTACAACGAACGTAAGGGGTGCGAATACATTCCCATCGCGTAATCGACTCTAGAACTCGAATTTGGTTGTGACGACCATCTTCTTTCATCTTAAAAGGTTTTATCGATATTTTTTCTATTCATTCTTTGTAATAAATAAAGTTTGTTGGCGAATCTTTTTGAATCATTTTTTCCACGACTTCGCGAAGGATCGTATTTTTCGAGATACAACAACACCCTATATGTGTAGTTGTTTTATTTCGTATTATTATGTGTTTGGGAAGTTAGGGTGTTACAAAGACTCTTTTTTTAGATGAAGGTTCCTACTAGTGATACTAGAGATGCATAGGAAAATGAGGCTCATGATTCTAGTATTATATAGGGGTAACCATGAACGGCTCCTGATTATTAGTTGGCTCGTGACATATTTAGGAGAGAGATTATACCACCTCATAGGTACGTTTATACTGATGTTATTTGTTATAATTTAAATGTAGGTGAATGTTTGATATCATCTTGTATGGTATGGTTTGTTGTAGATCAAACTTAGCCTATGCAGTTAGCTAGCATAATAAGTCAATTTATAGATTTTTTTTGTCTAATTCATATAAAGGTTTTGAAATAGGTGAAGAGATATTTGAATGATTATTAAAAAGGTGGTTTAAAATACACAAATACAACTCAAGAGAAAGACACATTGATGATTTAATAGATGCATAATATGCACATAATGTGGTTCACTATCTGATGTTGTATGAAACCTGTATCCATTAATAACATAACCAGAATACCTTCTAACAACATCATTTGGTCCCTTAGACAACACCTTCGACCATTCCGTAACTTCCTCATCCATGACACGTGTCTCAAACCATTGAATAAAATCTTCTCTTTGATTGTTAACTTTTATGGACTTCCTTTTTTGATAGGATTATGAACATTAACCTCATGCTCTCTACAAAATAAATAACTAATTTTTTAATACGAAAGAATAAGAAAACTTATTTTAAAATGAAATGTTGTATCAAGTAGATGATTGTACCTAATGTATTCTTGCACTTCATCACAATTGAATAAAATGTAGCCGTGAGCTTGGTTTAGAGACTTATTATCAACGGAAACTAGTTTCTTTCCCCCAATTGGATGACATATGCTTGGAGTATCATTGCTATTTCGTGTCATTCTATTCATCATTGTGTCTACAGCACTAGACAAATATCTTGAACAAAATGTTAGAGATTCTTTGACCAAGTATGCTTCAGCGATAGAACCCTCTGGATGACTCCTATTATGAACAAAAGATTTTAAATCACCCAAATATCTTTCCATATAATACATCCATCGAAACTAAACCGGTCCACCCAATCTGACTTCATTTGCAAGGTGAAGGTAAATGAACCATTATGTCAAAGAAACTTGGAGGGAAGATATGCTCGAATTGGCAAAGTGTTTAAGCAATTTCTATTTCCAAGTAATCCAAAGTTTTCACATCCATAACCTTTTTACATAAACACCAAAAAAATGAACAAAGTCGGAGCAAAGGAATAATAACTTGACTAGGGGATATCCCTCTTATTGCTACTTGCAACAAGTAATGCAATATAATATGAGCATCATGACTCTTGTATCTAGAAAAATTTTCCTTCATTAACTTGAACACATCGAGAAATATTAGATGCAAGGCCATCAGGAAGTTTTACTTTCTTTATAACATTACAAAAAATAGATTTCTCTTGCTTTGTTAGGGAGAAACGTGCCTTAGGTATTTGAGTTTTCTTACCATCACTCGTTGCCTTCAAATGTAATTTTTTTCTAATCCCCATGTGTTGTAGGTCCAAACGAGCTTTTGCATGATCTTTTTTGTTCCCTTCAATCTCCAAGAGAGTCCCCATTATATTATCACAAATGTTCTTTTCTACATGCATAACATCTACATTATGGCGCAAAGAATTATCCTTCCAATATGGTAATTTCCAAAAGATAGAGTTTTTCTTCCATGGACCAGGGTTTTTTTCCTGATATTTCTGCCCCACTACATCAGGGATCTCTTCTAAGTCTTTTAAAATCATTATTGAATCTAACAAGGAGGGTGCAAACCTATATTCTGGATTTCCATCAAAAGAACTTGAATTTGATCTCCAACTATGATTTGAATCCAAAAAGACTCGATGACCCATATAACACATCTTTCGACTATGTTTTAAGTATCTTGAAGAAGTTTTATGATTACAAGCAGGGCAAGCAAACTTCCCTTTAGTACTCCAACCGGATAACATAACATATGCAGGGAAGTCATTCACAGTCCACATTAGAGTTGCACGCATTTGAAATGATTGATTTTTTGAAATATCATATGTTTCAACATCGACATCCTATAATATCTTAAGCTCCTCAATAAGTGGCTGCAAATACACATCAATTTCATTTCCGGGTGACTTTGGTCTAAGAATAAGTAATGACATCAAACAATTTTCATCTTTCATGCACAAATTTGGCGGGTAGTTATATATTATTAATATAACAGGCCATGTGCTATGTGAAAGGCTCATAGTCCTAAATGGGTTAAACCCATCACTTGCCAACGCAAGTCTGATGTTACGAGTTTCACAAGCAAAATCTAAATGTTTGGCATCAAAGTCTTTCCATGCTTGGGCATCGGCCGGATGCCTTAACTTCCCATCCCTTGAACGATGGTTTGCATGCCACCTTAATATGTCGTCTGTCTTTGAACACATAAAAAGTCTTTTCAGTCTTGGAATCAAAGGAAAATGTCTTAGAACTTTGGCGAGAACCTTGTGAGCTTTTATAGATTCTTCAAGATCATTAGCAACTTCAGGATATTCAATCCACCTTGATACCATGATCTTTCCAAAATAACATGCAATTGTTGGGACATGCATCAATCTTTTTATAGTCTAAGCCCAAATCTTTTATCATAGATTTTGTTTTATTGAAAGAGACAGAGATGTTTAAACCTGGCATAACCTCTTACAACAACTCTAAGAGAGCAGTGAATGATGCATTGCTCCATCCATGGAGACATTTCAACAAATTAATTCGAATAGTGAATGATAACGAGGAAAACTTTTCACACCCAGGATACAACTCTTGATTTGCATCATCAACTAGTTTATAAAATTTCTTTGCATCTTCATTTAGCCCTTCATGTACTCCACCTCCTCCAGCCACATCTTTAAATGTCTCAAATAGCAAGCCATCAATATCATCATGAGATGATGTTTCATCATCACTATCACCATTAAGATCCATTAGGCTTTCATCTTCACCATGATAAATCCATTCAGTGTATCCCTTTACAAATCTTTTGCTACATAAATGGTCATACACTACATCTCTTACTTCCCAATTATCATTGCAACATACAACACAAGACATAAAATCTCTTCTTCTTCAACCATTTCTTTGGTGAATGCAATATCCAAAAAGTAATTGACACCATCTTTATAACCTTGACTGTGTGGAGGCAACTCCACCTAATCCTTCTTTATCATATTTGGTTTACTAAAATGAAATAAATTATATATTATTTTTACTAAAATGTAATAAATTCTATATTATAAAGTTATTTCAAGAAATTATAAGTCTAATAAATGAATAGTAACAATATTTAACTAAATATAACATTATATACGTTTTAGACATTTTTACATTGACAATTAGAAGATAAAACTACTAATGTATAATAGGGTACCCTTTTCAAATATTAACTGAAATACAAGCTGAAGAAAAATCAAAACAGAAGCAAACATTTCCATTTTTAAGGAAGCTAAAGCAAAATATAATATCTATGATACAACTCCTAATGTATAATAGAGTACCTTTTCAATTACATATAAGCTGAAGCAAAATCAAAACAAAAGCTAACATTTTCATTTTTTAAGAAAGCTATAGCAAAATATAACTTCTTAAGCATGTATGAAACATATAACTAAAGAAGTTAAAAAAACATACCTGAACACACCAATACAAAGAAGCACGACGAACACATAAAACATGTAAATGAGATGCTGAAGTATTAAACTTTTATAAAATCAAAGTTATTGTATTATCCCATGTATCCTGAATTAAATGTTCAAAGGTATATTTTTTTGACAATATGAAAAGGTTCGATGGTTTTGATGATACTGGAAGGTTCAATGCATATATAAATAAATTATTCTATAATAACCATATAATTTTATTTTTTAATAGTTTAGTGTTAAAATACTATTCTATAATACCCACTTAATACCAATATGGAAGGTTTGATGGTTTAATGGCAATGTTTTTTTTAATAATTGGCAAAGCTTTTTGGATTGTTAAAGGATTCAATATATTTTATATCAAAGATAATTTTTACTAATCTATTCATTAACATTATTTTAATAGATAAATATGTAGATATGTTTTTATTCATAAAATTAATTTCAATAATTTAATTTTGCAAAAACTATTTTTTAAAAATTTCTTTCAAATGATTTTTTACTTTTATTTTTTTAAACTCTCTCATAGCCTTTTATTAGAACTAATGTAACAATTTAAAATTGTCTCCAAAAATATTTAAGGGGATAATTATCAAACATTGCTAAGAAAATAGTATAATGATGTTCCAAAATCGTCTCCAAAAATGGTTAAGGGAATAGTTAAGAATCGTTGTCAAAAAGTTAAAAGAGTGACGCTCCAAAAACGTCCCCAAAATTAATTTAGGCGACAATTATCAAGGAATGCAAATATATTTTTGATAACAACCATAAATCATTGCTTATACAAAATTTAGGCAACAATTTTTATATGTTACCTAAAATAGTGTTGCCAGAGACAATAAATATTGTAGTGTATTAGTCAAGTAAAATATGTTGTCATTTTGTAAGGGATCAAGGAAGCAATGTGATTTAGAGACATGATTGTGGAGTTAAGGATCACTCAAAAATATATGGAAATATGACATGATAGTCAAAGAGTCATTCACATGGCCAATGATTAAGTGTATCATGAGAGGAGGAGAGCATGAAAAACACTTTAATAGAAAAATAAAAGATGCTCTCCAGAATTAGGAATGCTATTTTGTGTAACCTATCTTGTAGTTTTTTTTTAACAACTTTTAAGTATCGTAGATTGAAGAGTTACTCTCTTATTCATAGTAGTAGGCCATTTGATTAAATATGATAAATAAATTTTTTGTGCTCGATCAGCTTTTATTTTCTTCTCCATATTGTGGTTTGTTTTTACTATTTGACATTAATTTTGATTCAGATAATTTATTTTGATTGTCATTGTTTTTTTACAAATGGTTGGTTAATCAACCATACACTATTGAGAGAAAAAATATGAAGAAAAAAAATTATATAATAAATGTAATTTATGCTTACAAGTCAAATTTACAAAAATAAATAACTACCATAAACTATCTAGTGAAATAATTCAAAATATATATATTTTTTTAATAAGTAAGATGTTGAATATAAATGAGCACAAATAAGCATCAATGGACAAGAAAACATTAATAATAGCTATTTTTCTTTCTTCTTCATTTTCCATCCATTGTGTTGATGATTTCAATCATGACCATGGCTAGAATTCTCCATAACCATCACAATTGTAAGTTTGAATGAATCAGCAGCATTTTCCACAACACAATCACAATTTGAAACGATGCTTATGTCTAAACCATTTCTTCAGTATGGCATGTTGATGAAACAGGTTTAGCCAAGTATGTAGGGTTACTATCTCCAGCCATTATTACAACAATCTTAGGCTCTAAATCCACCACCATTTCCACATTCTTCATAGATTTATCTTCATTTGTTAAAGTTGTAGATGATGAATTTTCTTGACAACAACAAGCTAGAACAATTAAGGAAAATGTTACAATTGCAAGCATGAGAGCTATGCCACCAAAGAGGTAAGGAATAGGAGACGTAACATTTTTGAAACCGCCACTAGCTGCTACATCCATATTTCAATTACTTATACTTAGAAGAAAAAAAAGAAACAATATTTTTTTCCTCTATTAATCTTTCTCCTTTTTTTAATGTCTGGTTTTTGGTTTTGAATTGGATCATGAAGTTTTGGTAAAAAGGAAATAGAGGGACTTAATTTATAGTGCATGTTAAAGCAACACAATGAATGAAAGTGCTATGATTACATGTGGAATTTAGGAAGAAATTTCTGTTTATTCTTTTCTTAAAATTTTGGCAATATAGTTTCAATTTGTCAAACAATTTTTGATAATTGATTCTTTCGTGCGGTGTGATGAAGCATATATTATATCCAATCATGACCAAATTTTCTTTTTTCATAATGTGAAAGTTTTTTCATCGTTTGACATTTGGGGTAGCTATCAATTCTCTCATTAGTCAAAAATAAAGAAGGACCCAGGAGTTTGTCTCAAACAATTGAATACCTTCTTTTGTTGTTTTAGAAACTGTCGCGGTAAAGTCTGATACACACGTTTTTGCAACCGAAACAAAATCGTCGCGACTAGCAATTTGCCACCTTATGTAAATTCAAAAATACTCCTCGTAATTCAGAAGTATATTTTCAGCCGCATCCATTTACACCAAATTCATGCGTAAATGAATCACACATCTTTTTTTTAGAAATAAGTCTGAGAGGCACGTTCGTAATAACCCTATATACACATCATGCATTCGTAATAGAGTCACATTCTCTTTTTTTTCTTCAGAAATTGATCCGGAGATGCATCTTTGTAGCAAAATACAGATATAAACTTCGATATTAATCCTTTATGCAGTAAATTTTTTGACATTATATTAGAAATACACTAATGTAATAGACCATGTATTATCATAATAAATTTTGTATGAATTAAACTATAGACTGATGTAATAAGACGAAAATGCCATATATTGTAATCAATCTACAATCTATAATACTCTCAAAATAACAAATTATAAATAATAATACTATCCATAATCCCTAAAACAAATACTATTATATTGGGTATATCGGACCCCCTCTTTCTTCGCCGTCTCTTGTACTATAATGTTGTCTATGCCTCAGATAGAATATCATTTACAATGCCCCTTCCAGAAGTGCCTTCCAAAATGTTTACTATGTCTATACTTGTGCGCTTACGATCCATAAAAGGATGACATGTAGGTAACACATAAACGACAAGATCCTCCCTAACTTGTTCATCCTCTAATATATCCTAATGAGTTAACCTAGGTTGATCTCTCTGCATCTGGTGTCATAAGAATGTGAAATTCTGAAATACCATTGGACATAGCCGAATGCACAAGTGCATTCGCTAGGAGCTAAGACAACTCGTGCTTCATTCGGAACCATATGATTAATGAAATCATCATACACGTCATCTACATCTCTGCGGACTATAACGGGAGGAGCAAATATGAAGGACTCTCTTGAAACAACCTGCATATATCTGAATTGACGCATGCCTCGCTCGTGCAGATTTGGATACATCAGACATGACCCACAAGCCAACCATCCAGAGTAGAAGTATATATCATCCAAGGGTTGCGTGTAACGGTGATCGTCGTACGATCGGAAGTGTATATCATCTATTATGGGGGAGTAAAGAAACACTCTGAAGGGCTCAGTCGACTAATTCCCTCTAAATGTGCCGAAATGCATAAGCTTGTGGTTGATCCGCAGTGTAGCCATCAACAAGTGACCAGCTGTAGATGCATGGGAAGTGTTGGAGGATCCATGCCTGAAAAGGAATGAGTTATATTATCGTAAAGAGAAGTGTTACGAAAATGGTACAAAAATAGTAAAGGATGCAAATATTTTCTCAATCGTAGCCTAAATAACTGCATGACATCTTAAAACCACTACTCCTATGGATGCTGCAACCTTACAATTTTCTGACCATGGTTGATTCATTTTAAAGCGTCACATTATTGAAGAAAAATACATTATCATCAAATAAATACAGATAAATTTTATCTTTCCTCCCCAAACATGCCTAGCAGCATGGTCTTCATACAGAGGCAACAATGATAAGTCATGTGGGCCTCCTCCAAACTCCTCAAGAACGGAAGCAACATGTGTCTCAAAGCTGGACTAGTGGGGCTTCTATGGCATAAACATATGACACTTGCCTCTGGGAAGACGAAAATGGAAGAAACACAAAGTACCAAAAATATGGAAATACCAGCTTTAGATATCACTTGCCTGAAATAATACAAAAGTGTATTTCCATATTTACATGTAACTCATAAAAACGAAAAATGACAGAAACAGAAAGTACGAAAAATGCACAAAAATAATTTCTTAGTTACACTATCTAACAATAAATATAATTACCTATATGTTGATGTATAATGCACCAGTTTTTTTACAAAAATAACCCACTTTTTTAAGGAAATTCCCAAAATACCCCTGATTTCAAAAAAATTCTCAAATTACCCCACTTTTAGGAGGAGTCGCCAATTGAATTGGAGACTCCTCTTAAAACTTGAATGGAGGCGCCAATCCAATTGGCGCCCCTGTGTAGGTTTTAAGAAGAGTCGCCAATTCAATTGGAGACTCCTCCTAAAATGCAATTTTTGTGTTATAAATAGATGTGTTGTGTGAGTAAATGTTCCACATCTCACACAATCATTTGGCAATCATGTTTGGTGTTCGTCGCCGATACGGTAAGGTGATTTATGCGAGAGACGAACCTCAAATGCTAATGCTGTTCTGGAACATCACTATGTTCGATCAACTGAAGAGGGAGTTGGTTCGTTGGTTAGATGGGAAAATACCAGAAGGGAAAAAAATCAGAAGCATTGAGAGACTTGACAATATCTTTGGTTGGGTGCGAATAAAGAGTGATAAGGATGCTCGGGAAATGATGTTCGGTCGAGACGACATCAATTTGATTGTTGTAATCAGTTAGAAATATATATGTTTTCAGATAGCTTATTTTGTACTGATGTTTGTTGTGAACCTCGTTGTAACAAAAACTTAATTATATATAATGATTGAAGGTTACAGAAATACAATGTTACAAAAAGCTTAAGACCTAGACGATGCTCCTCGATTGGGACAGTTGTTCTTGTTGTGTCCTGGTTGACGACAGATACTACATAATTTTATCATTTTATCTGTGGAATCCATCTCTGTTCTGATATGTGTGCTGTTTGGCCTTCCTTTCTTCTTTCTACGCATCTCTTCATTGTGCCAAACAATATCACCTTCATATGGAGGCCAGTAATCCTCCATTGGTAGTACAGAGAAGCTTTGATTATATACATTCATGATGGTGTTGGCCTTGTACACATCAGATAAATGGCTGTAAGCATCTTGACGAGTATAAGCGCATGCTTCTATGACATGGGAGCAAGATATGCGGAAGGCCTGGAATTTTCCACAATTGCACCAACTTCTGTTTAGTCTAACAGCATAGGCTAAATTTGGTTTCCCCTCGTTGTGGTCCATTGTTTCCTGGACGCTGAAATGTTTCCTATGACGGTCAAAGACTGTTACAGCGTGTGCGCTAGCTTTGATGCTCTCCTCTTTCATGAACTTCATGCAACACTCACTGAATACTTGCCCGGACATTAACACATCACTCCATCTTTCACCTCTGGTTACGAACATAGAAGCCAACCTATAATAGGTTGATCTTACCAAGGCGGTTATCGGCAGATTTCGATTTCCTTTGAATACACCGTTCATGCATTCCACAATGTTTGTTGTCATGTGGCCCCATCGACAACCTCTGCCAAATGCCCTTGTCCGCTGCTGTACTGGTATGTTATTTACCTATCTCCTTGCGTCTTCATTAGGTAGTCTAATTTCATCACGATAATATTGAAATGACGGCTGAGTTAGAGCATACCTAGCATTCACCACCTTCTTGCGAATATTCTTATCTTTTATAGCACACATGAAGTTTTGTGCAATGTGTCTGATACAGTAGACATGGGTAGAAGGAGGATCATGCCATCTGTTGTCATGGTTGTTGTAGGCACTCTCAATGGCAGCATGTCTATCTGAAATCAAACAGAGATTGTCTTGTGGAGCCACATGCGTTCTGAGATGTCGAAGAAAGAAACCCCATCCACCAGCCGTTTCACCTTCAACAAGAGAAAAGGCAATGGGAAACACATTGTTGTTGCCGTCTTGTGCAACCTCCATGAGCAAAGTACCCTTGTATTTCCGTATAACCAAGTGCCATCAATTTGAATAATAGGTTTGCAAAATGCGAAACCTTTGATGCACGGGTCAAATGTCCAAAAGAGACGGTGAAATATTCTATTACCTGTAGCACAGGTTCCGTCTGGCATCATCGCTGACAATGTCTCCATAATTGCCAGATTTCCTGGGACATATGTTTTTAGTTCCCATAAAAACTGTGGCAATTCCTTGTATGAATCCTCCCAGTTGCCGAAAACTTGTTCAACAGCCTTTGTCCTCGCAATCTAGGCTTTCTTGTAAGATGGAGTATAATTATATGTTGTTCTGATATGGGATATAATTATACTCACCTTCACTGATGGGTCTTTATTAACCAACGGCAGAATGTCTTGACATATCAACGCTGTACTTAGTTTACGGTGATCTTGTTCAACGTTAGTTGCAATGCAACTGTGAGGTGGGTCTATTGAAGCGATCTCCCAAGAGTCGTTTTTCTTCTGGTAAGATGCAGCCAAACGAAACTTACAAAGCATGTTACGACATTCGATAACATACCTTCTAGAATCAGTGCGTTTCACTGTAAAGTCAGCAGAGTTGTTCTTGTGAAATTTTTTGATAGCCAAAACACATTCTTCTTTGGTACGAAACATGTCTCCCACCTTCAATTCGCCTTCTGATCTCGGATACGGATTATAGAAAACACTGTTGGATGTTTCATCATCGTGAAGATCCATATTTGTCATATGTTGAGGCGGATTGTAGACATGACTAAGAGGTAGTGGTGGTGGTTGATCATCATCTTCATCGTCGTTGTTCAACATGTGATCAACCTGTATCTCGGTCTCCTCTTCTTCTTCATCAACAACATCCACTTCTTCTTCTGCTTCTGGGTTGAGTTCATTTGACCATTGTGGATCATCTTCACCAGCTTCATCCTGACCGGTTAGTTGAGACTGTTGAGATGGTATACATGGTTGAAGAGTAATGTACAACTCGATAGAGTTGCAGCCTGAATGTTCATGACTAACAAACATGTATTCTACATCTTCATCGTCTCGTACCTTAAAGGGGAAATACTTGCATTGAATATTCTAAAAAAATATTGGATTTTGATATGTGATCTTTGACACAATACCCAACCCTATACAGGATTGTATTCTTTTTTTCAAATGCAAGAAGGTTGCATTTCTCTTGATCGTGAGTCTAATGATATCGGTGTTTCAAAAACAAAAACCATATAGCTCAGGCTCGTATGTTTCACCGTTGTAGTGAACATTGACACTCTATAATGATGAAGATGACATTGTGCAGATGAATGTGAGTGAAGTGTCTTGGATGTTGATAGTAAGACACTTAAATAGAGGAGTGAAGTGTCTCACATGCTAGCTAGTTCGAAGTGACGTGTCGCACATGCAAGCTACTCCGAAATGACGTGTCGCACATGCAAGCTACTAAGAAGTGATATGTGCAGCATGCAAGAGACAAGACAACCACGTGTCGGACATGCAGACACACACTCCAAATGAATTGGCGCCCCCACTCATTCCTTGCACATGGGCGCCAATTCAAGTGGAGACACCATGCATTCAAACCTCGAAACCAAGCAATCAGACCTAGGTCTTGCATGCATGTCCCTATGGAGGCGCCAATTTGAATGGCGACCCCTCTTAAAGGTTGTACATGGTCGCCAATTCAAATGGAGACACCATGCAAGCACAACTTTTAATGCTCCCATCCATTTGCCTATAAATACATCCACTCCATCAACACTTCTTCCACACCATCACTCTCATTACTTCTTCTACAATACTTCTTCTACAATTTCATCTGCAACAACTTCTTGTAGTTTCATCTAGACCAACCCCCCGACAAAATGTCTATCCTCACAATGGGCGAATCACATAGAGGAACGGTTGCAAACATCGCAACATATGTAAGTTTTTTCTTTTGTTAACTTTTTAGCTTTCATCTTCACCAACCCCCTTTTATTTTAACATACCAACTTAGTCAAGTTTTTTATTCTTTCTTTTATAGGATGTATCAAGGTTCCGAACTCGGGTCCACGAATATGTCCATATGGACCCGATGATTAGACCTTATGTTGAACTCGCCGGTTTTGGTCATATAAGCAAGATTTTGTCTTGGTCCATAGATAACAAATTCATTCTAGCTTTATGCGAAAGATGGAGACCAGAGACACACACATTTTGGTTCCTAACCGGTGAGTGTACTGTGATGTTAGAAGACGTCTACATGCTTTTGGGACTACCCATTAAAGGTAAGGCTGTTAATGGTAAAACCAAATATGCAAATTCAATTTGCATGGAGCTCTTAGAGACTGATTTGTTAGATGATAATGCAAGAGGTCAAGGTATACTACTCTCACGCCTTAAGTCGTACTATAACAATTTATACTTAGATGAGAATTCTATCGAAGATGCTCGAATAATAAAAACTAGGTGTTACATTATGCTGTTAATTGGCTCGTTTTTATTTCCCGAAGGTAGTGGTTCTAGCATGCATATTATGTATTTACCTCTACTTAGACATGTAGATAGAATAGGAAGTTACAGTTGGGGATCTTCTTGTCTAGCCTATCTCTATAGCTCCTTGTGCAAAAACTCACACAAAGATACATCTACATTTTCTGGATGTGCTGTTTTGCTACAAGCATGGGGTTGGTCAAGACTACCGTCTCTAGCACCCGTCAATAACAACCCTTTCACATTTCCGTATGCACAAAAGTAAGTCGCTTAAATTTCTATATCTTTACTTACTTCTTTAAAGATTATTACCTCTAACTAAGATTTTTTGACTTTTTGGTGTATATGGTCTACACGTGGTATGAGTTACAACAGATGTCCAAGAAATTGTATTACTCAGTATCACAACCAGTTGGATCACCTTCGACCGACAGATGTAAGGAAAATAACTTAGTTATTTCGTTATATTTTGTTAACTTCTTCTACATTGACTATAATCCTATCTTCTTTCACATTTCAGTTCATTTGGCGTCCATACCTTAATTTGGATCATGACCATGAGGTCAACGCTGAAGACGCGACCGTATGGATTGCATGCACACCGATAATATGGTTCACAACTGTGGAGATACACAACAGTGATCGTGTGAAGCTGCAGTTCGGTATGCTCCAAAATATCCCAGATCCCCCAGCTAGCCTAGGAGAATGACATCTACGCAAAGTTAACGACCAATGGAACTTCAATCCATGGCAAAGCTTCGCAAGATCGGAGTGTCGCAAATGGAAGCACCGTCATGACCATGTGTTAACGGACGCAGTCATGCCAACTGAAGAAAAACCAAGTCGTACTTATATGGCTTGGTACAGATCAGTTGGTTTTCAGTTCATCGCCGAGGATAGGTACTTGTACGACCCACGCCAGATGACTTACACACTTGACACTTCAACATCAAACCCTCAACAACACTGTCAGACCGGATACACACAACCCCCTGTCCGTCAAACGTTTCGTTCAACCAACACAAACATACAACCAAAACATTCCATACACCCAACCCCAATACCAAGAGCATACCCCATACCACCAGCAACAAATTGACCATCAACCTGAGACTCAACATCGCTTCGAACCCACCCCATCACCCTACCAAAGTCGCCAAAGCCAGAACACCCAATGATCATTCAACACCAACCGCCCCTCCTCCTACCGTAGCCAAGAAGCCCAAACATCACAAAACCAAAACATCCAACAACCCTATCTCTACCAAACACCCCAACAACCTTTCTAACCTTTCCTCGACGCATCGTACACACCCATGTCTCCCTTCAACCGTCCCGATCGCCCATCAATGAGTCAACCACATCCCAACTTCTCTGACATGGGTCATGAGCTCAGCTACAACGGTACACCATCGATGCATACTGAAGACTATGCTGAATTGTATGACTACCTCAATAGACCTTCTCCTGTAGTTGGTAGTAACGCTCCTGGCCCCTCAGATGCTCAAACATCGGTACCGAATCATCAACGTGGGTTAGGGCCACGAGTTAGGGTAACTAGAGGATGTGGGACCGGAGGTCGGTTAGGTGATCCCGGTCATCACCATTAGGTTTCTTTGTGTAAACGGCAAATTTTATTAATATCAAGTGGTTCTATATCAAATTTATCTATCACGTGTACCATATCACAAAAAAAATTGCACTTTAGGAGGAGTCTCCAATTGAATTGGCGACTCCTCTTAAAACCTACACAGGGGCGCCAATGCCCTAGCCAATCTAATTGGCGCCTCCATTCAAGTTTTAAGAGGAGTCTCCAATTCAATTGGCGACTCCTTCTAAAAGTGGGGTAGTTTGGGATTTTTTTTGAAACGAGAGGTATTTTGGGAATTTCCTTGAAAAGTGGGTTATTTTTGTAAAAAAACCTAATACACCATCTAATGTTCCTATTTATTAAAGTATGTATAGAAAATCAAATTTGAAAAAAATCTTGAATTCAAAAACTTACCAAATGTGTAGTTAATGTTGAGCACTTCGATTGATTGGATTGATAAAAAAAACTCGGAAGTGAGAAATTGAAGTGGTAAGTGAGTTCAAGTGTGTTTTATTGGAAATGAGGAAGGGCGGGGAATTGGGGGTCTGGCACGTTTTTGATTAAAAATTTATTCGGAGGTGAACTTCCATAGGCTATATAGAGATACATTTCCATATTAATTTTGTCAAAAATGAGGATCCAACTCACTTACGAATGAATTCATCATGCCCTAGGGTGCGCCCAGAAGTAAATTTCCAAATTTTAAGGGCATATTTTTCTTTTTCATAAGGGTGCGTGTGCATCCTTTAAGGTGGGATAAGTAATTCCCTGGATGTTTTAGGCCCACACTCTTTAGTATGTCTGACCCATTTTTTTTATCATCTCTTAACGAACAATCTTGTTATACGGATCTTGATTAAATAATTAATCATGAATCAAACACAATAATGATTCTGAATTACCCTTTGAAGAATACTTTAACTTTAATCACGAACGTCGAAAATGTCATTGTCTCTTTGAAGTCCACACGGGTGCAAAGTCGAAAGTGGTGCTACCTGTTTTCTGAGAATGGCAAAAACTAAAACTAAGATTGGAGGAAAAGGAGCTTATTTATTTATAGAGAACTACTAAAATCCTAATGTTCTTATTTTGGACTTTTTCAAAGATAACCCCAATCTTATTTATATTCAATCGAGCTCTTTCAATAAAATAAAATAAAATAATTAAATTAAATTATATTTAGTTTAATTAATTGTTAATTCTTATTTACATAGTTAAATCATATTTAATAAAATAAATTATATATGTGTTAATGTATTAAATGATTTAAATACTAGTACACGTAATTAAATAAAATATTATTTAATTTAATCATCCATTCCACTATAAGTACTATAAGTGTGTGACTTTGTAGGCTCTCATAATGTTGGCAATAATATTAAATCACATATTTAGTATTATAAACAGTGAGCAGTATCTAACAAGACACAATTGCTACCCAAGTGATGAGAATGTTGTGTAATCTGACATAATCTTTCTATGAAAATGATCATGTATACAGTTACCCTTATATCTATATTGAACACAAGACATAAAATGTGTAACCCTTGTATAGTCCAATATTAAATTTATTGATCCACGAGTATACTTGATAACAAAAAATAAGCTCAATATCTTATATTGATTTATTTGAGCACAACCATGCATTTTATAGTCATACTCGATCAATGGCCCCATAGATATTACTCCCGTATATGTAGGAGGGGAAATCTCATCTAGATTACTCATATCCATTAACATTATTTGTAGAGTACTCATCAACCATCTTTATGGTCATCATGTTACAGACAATGTTTGATTGAAAATAAAGTACTCGACTCCACATCTAGAGTCCATAGTGGTTTCAGGTCGAATGGGTGATATACACCACTATCATTATAAGAATAACTTATGATACTTAAATAATATACTATGTAGTATTCTCATGGTGGGTCAATATAGTATGACTATTACTCCTAATATGTATACTTATGTGAACACTTGATATTTTATATCCATGACCCGTGAGATACGATCATTAATTTACTCACATAATAGTCTTAATGCATTATTTTTGTCTTATTTGACAATAAAGATTGACTACAGATACTTTATGAATAACGTCCTTATATTTAATGGTGTCTCACGGTTAAATCACACTTAATGTATCATTAAACAGATTAATTATTCTAAGGATTTTATTATATCAAATGCAAGTAACATAGTAAATACAATGCATATATATATATATATATATATATATATATATATATATATATATATATATATATATATATATATATATATTAACAAACAACATATCAAGATCATGATACAAAAGCATATACAACTAATATTGATCGGCTATTAAGGCTTACTCCAACAAACTCCTAATAGCACTAGAGCCTATTAGATATTCTCTTAACAACTATATGTAAATTGTGTGCATCAAGCATCATCTAAGAATGCTAATTTATTCGGGTTTAAGGAAATTTTTCCTATGTGGTTAACATACACCTTTTCCAATTTCAACTTTCGATCGTTTATAGAAAAGAAATTGAAGTGCCAAAATATACATACATGGATCACTAGTGCGATCTTGTTTTCTATACTTGTAGGATTAACCCATTATCATTGTTAATGAGATTAATAGGTTTTGCAATACAGGAAATACAGATTTCTTCTCAAGAATGAGCAAAGGAGTTATAATTAAATATTTGACTTTTGTATTAGAAAATAAAACTATCTGAAGCATTTTACAACTTACACAGTTTTCATCTAAGCAAAATATTTATTTTATATTGTGATATGGATATATTGTTCATCGATTTTGGAGTAACATCACTATAACTCCTTTACAACGATTATTCTCAAATCCTCTTAAGAAAAGGAACAATGGGTACTTTTAAGGTATCAGTGGACCTTCAATATAGTGATCTAGTCATGAACACTTTAATAAGTTCGGGTAAGTATTGTTTTTGCTCACATCACAAGGTGAATCTAGTGCAATATATATAGCATGGTGTACATGATTGATCTAATCACCAAAGTATATAGATTCTTTTCATGTGTCCTTCTTCTCATATAATGAGATAAGGCATTGTCCATCAGACAAAACATCACGTGACACATGTAATAATTTTAATGTGAAATCATGCATATTAAGTGTCTCAACATTATGTCAATATATGTACCTAGGCTAAGGTCTAGGTACATCAACAATCTATTTCTATATATTTTGATTCCTATCCTTTTACAAAACCTCGCCTAAGTATTTCATCAAAACTATTTCCTTAACTACGTCCTACATTTGTGGCGTAGAGAATATGTTTTGATGATTAGTATGTTACCTACAAATTATACCATATTAATGCAATTACTTCCACTAGCCTTTTGTGTGCACGAGATTTAAAATTGAAATTAATTAATCCAAGTTTTCACAAAAATTCATTAATAAAAAGATTAAGCTCAAAGATGTTTGCTCTAATCCATAATTAGATTATATAACTTATACACTTTTTAAAACCGAGATCATTTATGATCTTCTTTATCTCTCGTTCTACATGAACCAATTATCCAATAACAAATCCCTTGTTGAATTGGTTCATGTTCCATTCTAAAAAAGATATGTATTTTCTGGTGCTTGAATTTCTTCAAGTTCTATATCACTTCCAGAGGCTTCTTTAGATACATAATATCTCTAAAGGAAGACTCCAGTTTAGTGACAAAACAATTTCGTCTTATGAAGTGTTATAGAATATGTGTCCCTTATTTTTCATTGTAATACATCCATAAATACATCTTTATCTAAATTGTGACCAAGTTTACTTGCTAAACCTTACAACCCATATTATCGTAAAGACAACCGAGGTACTCTTACCTCCATATAAAATACGGTGTCTTTGAGATTACTTTAAATTGAACTTGTTATGGATAAGAAGAATTGTATGTAAACCCAATTTGTAAAAACACTCACAAAGATATAATAGAACTATGTTAGATCGAACAATGTCAAACTTGATACAACTTAAATAGTCATTATATTTTTATATGAGTATTTACCATAACTAACCATTTGTTTGGTTTCAATACCTTTTCAACTTGTTTCCTTCTACTTCATTCTTTAACTCCTCTCTAAAGAATTCTAACTTGTGTCACATACAGAAATCCATAGTTACTGAATTTTTCAGTAATATAAATGAAATAGGAGAATCAAAATTCATCTAGTAAATATCTTTAGAAGTTCATGTAGATTACACATGTATACAATTAAGATATATCATATGTCCTTTCACTTTATTGTATGATTGAGACATTAGAAATATCTTTCAAAATCAAAACTTGCATCTATCAAATGATGTAAAACCAAATGAGTCCAAGAGTCCATTGATATATATATATATATATATATATATATATATATATATATATATATATATATATATATATATATATATATATATATATATATATATATATATATATATATATAAGTTTCAAATCTTATTTTATCCTTCCCATATTTTTTTATAGAAGATCTTATCAATATCATAAAACTCAAACCCACAACTTGATTAGTATAGAAAATATTGTTTAGATAATCGAGGCATCATTTGTCCTATTATTAAAATATTCATTTTTCTCTCTTGTCAAATCAAGACTTAGAATTAATGTTTTTATTACTAATTAAACTTAATAAAAATTATTTGACTTCATTTCGAGAATTAATTTTAGTCTAACCATAAGCTCTTATGATCAATGAAAACCCGTTGTTCCATTCTTGACGTAAGCTGGATTAAATTATAATCAATGTCCTACTTCTTTAAAGACTTCCCACATTAATATTGTTGGTGTAAGCCCTAGAGGCCAATACTTTTGGTACTTGTATCGAATAATAAAAGGCTTTTTCTTTATTACGTTTGTTTAATAGAGCCCCTAGAATAGCTAGTCCGTTTAATGTATCAAGTCGGACTTGATCATGAGATCACATTAAACATAAGGACATTATTCTTAAAGTATCCGTAGTCGAGCTTTATTGTGAAGCTGGATAACATTAAAGCATAAAGACTATTATGTATATAGATTGATGATCACATCGCATGGATCATGGATAAATGAGTTATCAAGTCTTAAACATAGGTATGAATATTAAGAGTAATATTTATACTGGATTGACCCGCTATGAGAATACTATATAGAATGTTATGCAAAGTGTCATAAGTTATTCTCATGGTGATAATAGTGTATACCACTCTTCGACCTGAAACCACTATGGACCCTAGATGTAGAGTCGAGTGCTTTATTGCTGATCCAACATTGTCCGTAATTGGATAACCATAAAGACAGTTGATGGGTACTCCACGAAGCATGCTGAGGGACATGAGTGACCTAGATGGAATTTGCCCATCCTGCATAACAGGATAAATGTCTATGGGCCCAATATTGAACTGGATAAGGATGACACGGTGCCTTATGTTTAATATAGACATAAGGGCAAAAGGGTTATTCTACACATAAGTATTATCACAGAAGGAATTGTCAGATCACATGACATTTTCGTATCTTGGGTAGCAGTGATGTGTTGCTAGATACCGCTCACTGTTTATTATGTTAAATGCGTGATTTAATATAATTGTCAACGTCGCGAAAACCTACAGGGTCACACACAAAGGACGGATTGATGAGAGATAGAGTAACTAAGGAACACCGTAAGGTACGGTGCTCTTAAGTGAATTGTAGAACATCGTAAGATACGGTGTACTTAAATAGAATACGAAATATGGTAAGGTATAATGGGCTTAAGTGATTTTGGGCATATTATAAGATATGGGTCAAAATACACTTAAGTGGGCTTTTAGCTTGAAGCCCACACAAGTGGTTCTATAAATAGAACCCTTGTGTAGAAGCATTGATTGTGGTTCCATTACTTTCGTTTTCTCTCTCTCTCTCTCTCTCTCTCTCTCTCTCTCTCTCTCACTCAAAACCTTCATTCATACCAGCTAGCATTGAGAGTGAAGGAATCCGTTCGTGTGGACTGACTAGAGACGTTGTCATCGTTCAACGTTCGTGATCGCTCCATGGATCTGCATCAAAGGTTTCAATCGTCACAAGAGGTAAATATTCTATCACTGATCATGACCATTCGTAAGGATCTCTAAAGGAGAAAATTTTAATTTCCGCTGCGTTTTGGACCGCAATTCTCCTTCCAATATAAGTGTGAGATCAACATCTGGTTTCACGTACCCATGATGTAGAAGTAGACAATTTATCTTTTTATAACTGAATGTATGAAGAAGAAGTCTTCTACTTTGACTATTTGGATAACCATTAACATTTTTCTTATTTCAAAACAAGAAGAAGAAAGAAGAAAGAAATCATAAAATGTTACAGAGTTGAAGTAGTTACATGAGAATCTGAAATATGTCTTTCTGGACACTGAAAAGAACTGTCTGACAATCATAAAATTCGGGCTATAAGAAAACAAAGAAGAGAAATTGGTGCAGGTACTTAAGAAATACAAAAGTGTTATGGGATGGACCATTGGGGACTTAAAAGGGATCAACCCAACAATATGCATGCACAAAATATTGATGGAAGATGATCACAAACCAATTGTTCAACCCTAAAAAAGATTGAATCCATCAATGAAAGAAGTGGTAATAAGGGAAGTGGTGAAACTGTTAGATGCAGGGTTGATTTATCTTATATCAGACAATTCATGGGTGAGTCTGGTGCATGTGGTGCCCAAGAAGGGAGAAACAATGATAATTATGAATGATAAAGATGAATTATTTCCCACTTGAACGCTAACTAGATGGATAATATGTATTGATTACAGAAGGCTCAACACTGTAACAAGGAAATATGATTTTCCTTTCCCTTTCATTGATCATATCTTAGAGAGGCTCGCCGGTCATGAGTGCTATTATTTTCTGGATGGATACTCGAGGTATAACTAGATTGTTGTGGCTCTAGAGGATTAAGAGAAAACAGTGTTCACATGCCCTTATGGTATCATTGTCTACCGAAGGATGTCATTTGGGTTGTGCAACACCCCTGCTACTTTTCAAAGATGTATTACATCCATATTTACCGACATGCTTGAAAATCATATGGAAGTGTTCATGGAGGATTTTTCTGTTTTTGGTTCTTATTTTGATAACTATTTAAATAACTTGTATCATGTCTCAGAAAGGTTTCAGCAAACAAACATGATTCTTAATTAGGAGAAATGTCATTTTATTGTACAAGAAGGTATAATGCTAGGTCACAAAATTTACTACAAGGGAATAGAAGTTGTCAAAGAAAAAGTGAAGGTGATTACTAACCTCTCACCTCCAGTGAATGAGAAAGGAATAAGAAGTTTTTTAGGACATGCAAGTTTTTATTGCAGATTTATTAGAGATTTTTCAAAAATTGCTAAACCTTTGACTAATTTGCTAGTAAAAGACAAGTCGTTCACTTTTGGAAAATAGTTCATGGTTTCATTTAAGACATTAAAGAGTAAGTTGGTTTATGAACTAATTGGGATTGCCCCAGACTGGTCTCTCCCTTTTGAGATCAGGTGTGATACAAGTGACATTCTTGCAGGGGCCATTTTAGGATAAAAAAGAGAAGAGTTATTGCATGCGATATATTATACTTGTCATGTTTTGAATCATGCGCAAATGAATTATGCATTTATCGAAAAGGAGTTGTTAGTTATTGTTTATACTTTTGACAAATTTAGGTCTTACTTGCTAGGGTCTAAGATAATTGTATATATTGATCATGATACTTTAAAGTATTTATTTGTTAAATAGGAAACAAAGCCAAGGCTATTGAGTTGGATATTATTGATTCAAGAGTTTAACCTTAAGATCTGGGATAAAAAAGGATGTGAGAACATTATTGCTGATCACTTGTCCCGCATATCCCCGATTAAGGAAACAAGGGAGAAACATCCCATACATGATGCAACTGCTGATGAATGCATCTTAGCAATTATTGGTGTTCCATGGTTTGCACACTATGCAAACTATTTGGTAGGTGGTGTGATACATGATGATTTTGATTATAACAGAAAGAAAAAGTTTTTACATGAATGCAATTTATATTTATGGGATGATCTATTCGTATAAAAAAGGGGTAGATGGATTAGTCTAAAGGTGTGTCCCAGAAGGAGAGCAAAAGAACATCCTCAAGGATTGTCATAACTCAGAATATGGATGGCATTTTAGTGGAGATAGGACAATAACCAAAGTGCTCATGTCAGGATTATATTGGCCCACTTTGTTCAAAGATGCTCACTTCATAGTTTAAGAATGTGACAGATGCCAGAGGACAAGTAACATTTCAAAAAGAAATCAGATTCCCCAAATGCTATGTTGGAGTTATAATTGTTTGATATTTGGGTATAGACTTTATGGAACCATTTCCACCATATTTTGGTAAGAACTACATTTTGGTGGAGGGTGTTTAAGTGGGTATAAGCTGTAGAATTACCCACAAAGGATGCTAAGATTGTGGTAAAGTTTCTGAGAACTAATATCTTCGCAAGGTTTGGAGTTCCAAGGGCACTAATAAGTGATGAAGGTACACATTTCCTTAATCTTCTTATGGAAAACTTGCTTAAGAAATACAATGTGAAACACAAGATTTCAACCCCATATCATCTTCAAACAAGTGGGCAGGTGGAAGTTTCTAACAGGAAAATCAAGCAAATTCTAGAATAGAATGTGAATGACTCTAGAAAAGATTGGGTGACAAAGTTGGATGATGCAATGTGGGAGTACATAATTGCGTTCAAAACACCCATATGTATGTCCCCTTATCAGTTTGTTTATGGAAAAGCTTATCATTTACCTTTGAAACTGGAACACAAAGCATTATGGGCCTCAAAATTCCTGAATCATGATATCTCTAAAGTTGGTGATTCCATAATTCTTCAGCTGCATGAGCTAGGAAAATTTAGGAACCAAGCTTACGAGAATGCCAATATTTATAAAGAACAAACAAAAAAATGGAATGATCGAAAGATTCAAATAAAGGAATTGTTGGAAGTGTTGGTGTAAGCCCTAGAGGCCAATACTTTTTGGTACTTGTATCGAATTATTTATTAATAATAAAAGGCTTTTTCTTTATTATGGTTGATTAATAAAGTCCCTGGAATAGATAGTCCGTTTAATGTATTAAGTGTGACTTAATCATGAGAACACATTAAACATAAGGACACTATTCTTAAAGTATCCGTAGTCGAGCTTTAGTGTGAAGTGGGATAACATTAAAGCATTAAGACTATTATGTTTGTAGACTGATGATCACATCTCATGGATCATGGATAAAGAGTTATCAAGTCTTAAACATAGGTATGAATATTAGGAGTAATATTTATACCGGATTGACCCGCTATGAGAATACTATATAGAAAGTTATGCAAAGTGTCATAAGTTATTCTCATGGTGATAATGGTGTATACCACTCTTCGACCTGAAACCACTATGGACCTTAGATGTGGAGTCGAGTGCTTTATTGCTGATCCAACGTTGTCCGTAACTGGATAACCATAAAGACAGTTGATGGGTACTCCACGAAGCATGCTGAGGGACATGAGTGACCTAGATAGAATTTGCCCATCCTGCATAACAGGATAAATGTCTATGGGCCCAATATTGAACTGGACAAGGATGACATGATCTATGCCTTGTGTTCAATATAGACATAAGGGAAAAAGGGTAATTATACACATAAGTATTATCACAGAAGGAATTGTAAGATCACATGACATTTTCGTGTCTTGGGTAGCAGTGATGTGTTGCTAGATACCGCTCACTGTTTATTATGTTAAATGCGTGATTTAATATAATTGCCAACGTCACGAAAACCTACAGGGTCACACACAAAGGACGGATTGATGAGAGGTAGAGTAACTAAGGAAAACCGTAAGGTACGGTGCCCTTAAGTGAATTGTAGAACATCGTAAGGTACGGTGTACTTAAGTAGAATACGAAATATGGTAAGGTACCATGGGCTTAAGTGATTTTGGGCATATTATAAGATATGGGCCAAAATACACTTAATTGGGCCTTTTAGCTTGAAGCCCACACAAGTGGTTCTATAAATAGAACCCTTGTGCAGAAGCATTGATAGCGGTTGCATTAATTTCATTTTCTCTCTCTCTCTCTCTCTCTCTCTCTCTCTCTCTCTCTCTCTCTCTCTCTCTCACTCAAAGCCTTCATTCGTACCAGCTAGCACTGAGATTGAAGGAATCCGTTCGGTTGGACTGAGTAGAGACGTTGTCATCGTTCAACGTTCGTGATCGCTCCGTGGATCTGCATCAAAGGTTTTGATCGTCACAAGAGATCTGCACCAAAGGTTTCAATTGTCACAAGAGGTAAATATTCTATCACTGATCATGACCATTCGTAAGGATCTCTAAAGGATAAATTTTTAATTTCCGCTGCGTTTTGGATCGCAATTCTCCTTCAGGAAGGACAATTGGTTCTCTTGTTTAATTTCAGGTTGAAGTTGTTCCTTGGAAAGCTGAAGTCGAGATGGTCTGGCCCATTTATTGTCAACAAAGTGTTCCCACATGGAGTAGTTGAGTTGAAGAATAATATCAATCGAGACACCTTCAAGGTAAATGGGCAGAGGTTGAAACCATACCACCTAGGACAAGAGAGTGGTTTGGTGGAAGAGGTGTGGCTCATAGAACCATAGACTGATCATACATCAAGCTATAGATGGTAAAAATCGCTTCTTGGGAGGCAACCGAAGGGAGGTAATATTAGCTTTATTTTCAGTTATGTGATTTAAATTCTTGTTTGTCATTTACCAAGAGTCGTGTGTCTCTAAATCGAGCGAAAAGGGGAAAACTCTGAAAGGCAGGGAAAATACAAAAAAGAAAAAATTCGGAATCTTTTTTGCCTTATGCCCATACGCGTATGACCCATCCCACACACTTATGGGAATTCAAAATCTGCATTTTTCAAGGTCTATGCTCCTACGCGTATGGAGGTCCCCATACGTGTATGAGAAATCTCAAAGGTCACACGGAAATTGAAAAAACTAGGGCATACACGTATGGCCAAGTGATACACGTATGCAACGGTCACTTGACAACATACATGTATCATGCGTGATATGAAATTTGTACTAACTTTTGCCTCTATTCATACACGTATGGGATGTGTCATACACATATGGCTCTGTCAGGCAGTGTATCATACGTGTATGGCCCTTACTGGAAGCGTACCATACACGTATGGAGCGTACAAGGTAATATATATATTTTTTCTGACATTTTCCTGCCATTTTCCCCTAAGCCATACACGTTGCTTCATTCTCTAACAGATTTCTCTTAGTTTTTATATTTTCGAAGTTTTTTTCTATGATACAAAATAGATCTGCTCAACACCAACATCCATGGACACTTCTTCTTCTTCATCTTTTGATTCTGTTAGGTTTATCTCTGTTGAGCATCAAGAGAGATTTTTAGTTTGTTGGACATGAAAATTATTGAGGAAAGGGCCTCTAATCTACACCCAAATGAGCATCCTTGCATCCATGCTATTCTGAAGAAGCACAAACTAACTTATCTGAACAGTCAAATCCAGATAGTGGCTAAGGAGCTGGTGCTAGAGTGTTATGCTAATTCCTATAGACCCCTCACTGAGGACATTATTGTAGAGCCTGAGTTAATTTCTTGGGTTAAAGGGAAGCAGATCCAGTTTTATTGGAGGATGGTGAACAGATTACTGAAGATGAAGTTTAGGGTACCTAATTATGAGTATTTACTGCATAAGACTGCCTCTACGACTGGATGGACATAAAGAGTGATGTTGGATCTCCTTGCATTAGAGGGGAGAGATTGGAAACCTGCATCTACTCCTATTCCTAAGAATATTGAAGTTGTTGACTTAGATGTCATCCTGAAGGTGTTGATGTATTTTTTGCATCATACTCTAGATACAAACCTGAGTGGATATGAGCTCATCACCATGCGAGCTCATGATTTGTATTTGATGTTGACCCAACGCCCAATGAACATCGGGTGTATTATATCTGTTGATATGGATGAGATGGCCAAATCATGAATAAGAAGTCTCTAGGAAATGCTTTTGTGAACCTCTTGCTGTGCAAGAAAGCATGAGTCTAGGAGTTTATAGATGGCCACATTATAAACTTGGCATGGGCATTGGATGCTGCTTTGATTGTTGATCACCCTAGGAGGGTAACACAGGCTGAAGAGGTACCAGAGACAGAGGAGTATCCAACAAATACTATGGGACCCAACATACCTCATCCCCATCACAGACCTGAGGGAGTACCTCTTATTGATGAGGTCTCTTAGTCACATAAGGACCGAATTAGCATGTTCTTCTTCTTCATGCAGGACTTCTATGCGCACACTGGACTACCAGTGC
This sequence comes from Lathyrus oleraceus, assembly GCF_024323335.1. Taxonomy (NCBI): domain Eukaryota; kingdom Viridiplantae; phylum Streptophyta; class Magnoliopsida; order Fabales; family Fabaceae; genus Lathyrus; species Lathyrus oleraceus. Next base: position 116,114,070 of record NC_066579.1, read on the forward strand.
GCTTTCTCACTCATCAAGTGGACACGTGGGCAACATCTCAATTCTTCAGAGACTGCTTCTCAGGAGATCCTCCAACACCATATTATAGATGCTAGCAGTATCCATGGATTGAGACCATGATTCATCTTGGAGGACATGTTCAGCAGCAACCCCATCAGACTCCTTTCACTCAGCCCACTCTCCAGCAACATCAAAGTCCCTTCAAGAGTCCATGGAAGAGAGACCATCAGGGCCAGATGTCCCCTATCTATGCCTTTGTGCACCATTGCCACCCGACTGCCATGATTAGGTTTGACCAGCATATGACAGACAAAGAGTAGATGATAAGAATTAGTTTTATTTTTCTTTCTTTCATCATATTTGTTTTATTTTTAGTTTACTTTAGATGTTTTTTCTTCTTCTTTTTCTTGATTTCAATTCTAATGTATTGTCCCAAACTATGATTTGAATATTATATCTGTTTTGTTTCAGTCAATTTATTTTATGTTTTTTGTTATTTAAGTGATGATTACTAGCATGAGTGGTTGAAAAAGATTGTCTAAATGAATTTTTTTAATGCCATTTCCATGTCAATACCTATCAATCGTGATATCTCTGAAATGATTTGATGTGGTTTTCTAGAGTTCTATTGAATGAGGTGCCGAATTATTGTAATTTTGAGTGCGAAGCTGCATCATACAAGAGGTATTGTTGACACTGTTAGCTCTTACCAACATGGTGAGGATAGAAAAATTCAAACACAATATTTATCATAAGGGAGAGCATTCAAGTATGTTTTTTTTATCATCTAGAACTTCTATTTGCTCTATTCTGATATCCATTGCATGATTACACACACTGAGGCATGTTGTTTCTTTTAACCCTGAGTTGTTCTAGCCATCCCATATATTATATTTATCCTTTGTTAGCCCAATTTGATCATGTACCCCATTGTTTGTGATTTTACCATATCATTAGCCCATGGCATAAATACCTCCATACCCTGTTCAGAGTTTTTATGTTTGTTTTGGATGTGTTCCATTCTAAGTTTTGGGTTGTTGCTGGAATAACAACATTTAGGTTTGGGATAGTTGTACAACAAGAAAAACAAGGTGAGTGCACCTGAAAAAAAAGAGAGAAAATTTGAAAAATCAACTTAAAAAAGAGTTTCTATAATAAAGAAAAGCACTCATATCAAGGAGAACTCAGTTGGATATTAAAAATTAAAGAATAATCCAAAAACTAAGGAAGCCAGGCCAGCTAACCCAAGAAAAAGCGAAGCCTGGAGAAATTCCAGCAGTGATACTTTGGAATGAACATAGTGAAAAGAATGATCACAGTTACTCTTAACCATTAACCTACTTATCCATATAATATCCCACCATAGTCCAAGCCCCATTACAACATGAAAATACATCAAAAGTGTGTATATTATGCATTTGGTAATTGAAAGGGAGCATATGCAAGCATATGGTGTGGTATTGCATACTATGAATCTGATGTGTATATACATTAACACCTGAGAGAATTGGTGAGAGTGTAAATAGAGCTGACAGAAGAAATAATACCATCAAGTGTAGGTGTGACAAATCATTCAACCTCGATGATCAGGCCAAATGGAAATTAACAACAAAGGAGAATCATGGAAGATCTAAGAGGTATGTGTTTAAAGTCTTTGTTTTGTTGATGACTGATGACATCATGTTGTTGTGCTAAAAGTTGCTTGAGGAAAAACAACAAGCTAAGTTCGGGGTTTCGATCATTCACCATCTGTGTTAGATTTATCATCATCTGAATGTCAAAAAGCATGTGGATTACTGTTAGTTTGGTAGAAGTTTGGGTCTCTTTTTAGTCGATTTCTATCATGTCTTGATATGCTTAGGGTGTTATTGTTTTTGAGCCATTTTACGCTCTTGAGATAGTGTTTCATGTGTTTACAGGTCAGAAGAATCAAGAGGAAATTGATCAGAGAAGATCTCAGACAAAATAACACGTGCGGGAGAAAAAGAGAAAAATTGAGCACCTCTTGCCCATACGCGCATGAGGGGTCTCATACGCGTATGGCCACCCAACACTACCAGACACCATACGCATAACATCAAAGATACTAAAAAAGCAGGTTTTTGCCCATTCGCGTATGGGAAGGTCCATATGCGTATGGAGCCAACCACATAAAGCCCTATTGTGCATGCCAAACCCTTACGTGTGTGGCTCTAGCTAGGCTGTACGCCTTACCCTGGGCCATGCGCGTATGAGGAAGTGAAAAATGTGTCATACGCATATAAGAGAAGGTGATACGCGTATGACATGACACATATTTGAAAAGCCCGAATTTCACTTATTTAGCTGAAAAACAAGAATTTTCAAGGGTTAGACTAATATTCAGTGCAAAAACATGTTTTGAACGCTGGAGAACTCATAATTTCGTGGTGGATCAAGTATTTCATGAATCCTAAGTGATTAATGACCTCTTTTCATCTCTTAATTTGTAATGTCTACATCTTTTATTTTGTTTGTCTTTACTATTATGAGTAGCTAACCCCCCACACACACACAAAATGGAAGGGGGTGTCCCTGATTCGGATTTATGAGATAATTTTGATTTGAACCTTGTAATGACAATAATTTGGTGATATTTGATTTGCTTGCAATTTATTCTTAATGCTTTCACTTTTAGAATAACTGAGTTTGATTTATGATTAATATTTAGGCTAGATTGTAACACCCTAAAAACTCGTACGTAATTATCAAAGAATTTAATTAACGAAATATAATCACTTAGGGTATCACTCACAATAATGGATGCATTGCATGGTAATAATGCAATTAACATAACAATTATAATAATATTTAGTGATCCATAATCGATCACACAATTTCAACCATACGTAACATAATCCACCCTTTTGGACTATCACAAATATAATTAAACACACAATCCCAATTATTCATAACACATCAAATAATTTGTCAATACGGACCTCGTCCATATTCGTCACATCATACACTTCTTTCCTACGTACTACCAACCTCTGATAAAATCATTAAAAATATTTTATCCCTAAAATAAAGTTACAGCCCCCTGTTTCAACTACCTAATGCTTCTAATCCCATCCCAAAATGATTTACGAGTTGAAAGTTATTATCAAAACTGTACATGAAGGCATTACCAAAAAGTTGATGTCTTCTGAAATTTCCAGCACGATTTTCATCTTCTCCAACCCCAAAAACGTCCATGAAATCATCACCAAAAATATTTTACCCCTATAATAAAGTTATAGCCCTCTATTTCATCTACCCAATGCTTAAAAGCTCATCTCAAAATAATTTACAAGTTGAAAGTTACGATCAAAACCGTGCACGAAGGCGTTAACAAAAAATTATTGTTTTTCTGAAATTTCCAGCATGATTTTCATCTTCTCCAACCCCGTAAACGTCCATGAAATCATCACCAAAAACATTTTATGGTTTTAAATTTAGTCATAGACATACATATATCAATTATTATTTATATTCATATAATAATTGATCTATATACTATATCAATCTCTAAAACCTTAAAACATCCTCAATGATGGACATACATGAACACTTTAAAATATAAATTTCATTCAACAAATATCAACATTCATCATCAATCCAAAGAGAATTAAACTTTCCTCTACCCTTCCATTCATAACCCTATTATTGAACCAAATTCTCACCCTTACCTTGTAATTCCAGAAAAATTCAAGCTTTTAGTTATTCTTTCCTTAGAGCTCTCATGAAGAAACTTTTTCTTCAATTCCAAAACTTTCACCTACTGTAAACTTTTTTCTCCACTTCTCTCCTCCTTTCTAATATTTCATAAGACCCAACTTATTACTAACTTACATTATTTATTTTAATTTTTCACAATTCGCACTTTCCACCCCAAACTCATTATTTCCTTTTATTTTATTATTTTATTTAAATAATAACACTAAAATATTATTTTAATCAATTAAATAATTATAAATAAATCTATCAACCTCTAATCACTCTCCACACTTTCTGCCCAATGGTCACTCACCCTTGTTTCCCTAACACATCTCAATCATCACATAAATAATAATTAGATACACACATAAAATTATAATTAATTAATATAAACAATATTTAGAAAAATAGGGTGTTACATGGACCACCATTGTTAACGCTCAATTGCGAGTATTTCATAGTAGATATCACATAGGACTAGGGATATCCTATGGAAATCAGAATATTCTTGATTAAATTAATGTTTGATTTCATACGTAATTTACTATGGTCATATGAGATAATTTAAATGATTAAAGAATTTCTCACTAAGGACTTCGGAGCAAACACCGTTAAGGACCAGTAGCAGAATTGTTAAAATAAGTTGTTGCAAGGTCAGATTATTATTGTCAAACAATTCAATCATACATATTCCCTAGCATGTTCACTCATAATTTTTTTACACCGTTCAACTGCACTATTTACTTTTAATTGCAATTTATTTTTCTTTACTAAAAATACCAATTCAAAATTCTCAATATTTTGTTTAACTAAATTAAAACACGAACTTTGTATTGTTAAACAGTTCTTGAGATTGATACTTAGATTTCACATTATTATTATATTGACAGATTAGTACACTTGCTAATTTATCGATCAATTATGCATCCGTTATTGCTCTCGACTTCTCCGAACTTTCTAACAAGTGAGGCGGGGATTCAATTGGCTGCCAATTTTACCTCCATTGATCTAATCTCTTTGAGCTTTTCCTGTCTTAACTTCATTCTCACATAAAATCAAGCTATTTATATTTACAATAGAAATAAATTTGCCCTATTTTAGATTTACTCCTTTTTGAAGGGTGTGGTTTGGTCCCCTTCCTTTTATAGAAAGGACAAAGTAATAAAAGAGAACATGAGAGAATTCTTTTAAAGATAAATTGATTTTGGCCTATAATTCTATTTTTTAAATATGTCTTGAGGAATAGTTATTTGGTTTTCTTTAGGGTAACATTGATTGAGATTATGACTCGATGTACATACTTTTCATTTATAAACAAAGGTGTCAAATTTTCGTTTACTTACGTGGTAGGTTTTTTTTGAGAGAATAAGGGACTCAACTCTATTAATCGTCCAACTTCAATTATAATCAAACTAAATTATTCAATATTAATATAATATAGATAAGGTATTTTATAACATGGACTAATAATAAAAAGAGAGACAAAGGGAATATTATGTAAGTGTCTCAAAAGTTGAGCAGAAGAAATTATGTATAACCTGGATGTCACTTTATGATGCAGCATCAAAGGAAGTCTATTAGAAAAAATTGAAGTCACATATTAGACAAATGATAGTTATATTCTTTTCTAACATAGAAAGTTTATGAATATATGACAACAAATTTGTAAAGATATGCACGTAAATGGCCCACAAGTGGAATTGTGGTAGAAATTTCTGTTTATTCTATACTTCAAATTTTGGCTATATAGTTTTAATTAACAAATTTTTATAATTGATTCTTTCTTGCTGTGTGATGAAGCATATAATATATCCAATCATGAGCAAATTTTCTTTTTACATAATATGAAAGTTTTTTCATCGGTTGACATTTCGGATAGCTATCAATTCTTTCATTGTCAAAAATGTCAAAAATAAAAGGAGTGTCCAAGAGTTTATCTCAAAAAATAAAAGGAATACTAACAAATTGGTACCTAGAGCTTTGGTTAGGTTTTTGATCGTGTTTTCAAGAATCACACATCAGAGGTCATGTTTCTGGGAACGTGGGTTGTTGTTGACCAATCGCTGCAAAGATGAATGGTAACATAAATTTACCAAACTCCCTTCCAACTCTTGACGGCAAGAATTGGCTTCGATGGAGAAAACATATGCAATCTTTGTTTGACTTTCATGAAACCCTAGAAGTGGTTACTAATGGTGTTCCTGCGATTGATGAAGAAGCAACCGACGCACAGAGAACCGCTCATAAGGATGCCAAGAAGAAGGATTACAAGGCGGCGTTTTACATCTAATTGGCGGTTGATGCAACTAATTTTACAGAATCGTTTATGCTGAATCGACGAAGAAGGCATGCGATATTCTTATCAAGTACTATGAAGAAGGTGAGAAAGTCAAGATTGTCATGTTGCAAACTTTGCAACGACAATATGAATTAGTGTCGATGGGAGAATACAGAAAGATTACAGACTATATGTCGAAGGTACAGAAACTCGTCCATCTCATGAAGGGTTATGGTGAAACCCTAACTGATAAGATGATAGTTGAGAAGGTAATGCGTATGTTGACCTCTCAATTTTAAATTATTTGTATGTCATGACAAAATAATATATTTCTATTTGATAATAATGTAACAAAATTTATACTGAACATCGCCATTAGAAAAAATTGTAGTCACATTTTAGATTAATGATAGTTATATTCTTTCCTAACATAGAAGATTTATAGTGAATAGAAGGTTTATGCTGAATATATGACGACAAATTTATAAAGATATACACCTATTCTCTACTCAATAAAACCAATTCTATTTTGCTATAAAAAAACTGAACTTTAATAAATAAATTATTTCAAAAACATCCCTACAAAGTCTAAAACAATCACATATACTTCATATAATTTCAACCCGAAGATTTCACATCTCACACAATCATCATGAGTTTAAATACATGATACAAATAAGCATCAATGGACAAGGAAACATTAATAATAGATATTTTTATTTCTTCTTTATTTTCCGTCCATTGTGCTGATGATTTCAATTATGACATACTTCCATGGTTTGAATTTTCCATAACTGTAAGTTTGAATGAATCAGCAACATTTCCACATTCTTCATAGATTTATCTTCATTTGATAAAATGATAGATGATGAATTTTCTTTACAAGAACGAGCTAATTTATAGTGCATGTTAAAGCAACACAATGAATGAAAGTTCCAAGTGGAATTGTGGTAGAAATTTCTGTTTATTCTATACTTAAAATTTTGGCTATATAGTTTCAATTAACAATTTTTTATAATTGATTCTTTCGTGCTGTGTGATGAAGCATATAATATATCCAATCATGAGCAAATTTTCTTTTTGCATAATATGAAAGTTTTTTCATCGGTTGACATTTGGGCTAGCTATCAATTCTATCATTGTCAAAAATAAAGGAGTGCCCAGGAGTTTATCTCAAACAATTGCATACGTTCTTTTGCTGCATTACTTTTTCCTTTATAGCGTACTAGACTTGTCGGAGACAATAAAAGTTGAATGGCTTAGTTGAATTTTAATCACTTAACTAAATTGTCTGAACTAGACTCTGGTGTTTTCTATATCCTTTAGGGCATCCTCTGGCTTAGTTCCCAAATAGTTCACCATCATCGTCAGTGCATCAGCTCTGGTCATTCTAGAGTGGTCTTATAATCTTCCAATGATCAGAAGATGTAGTAGGCATGACACATCATCCAGTGTGATTGACATCTCACCATGCGGAAGATGAGAATACGACATCTCAAAGTGCCATCTCTCAATGATGCTGATGGAAATACCATGGTTTATAGTAGTATAATCGGTCATGCACAAAACTCGTAGCCCAAATAACTGCATGACATCTTAAAACCACTACTCCTATGGATGCTGCAACCTTACAATTTTCTGACCATGGTTGATTCATTTTAAAGCGTCACATTATTGAAGAAAAATACATTATCATCAGATAAATACAGATAAATTTTATCTTTCCTCCCCAAACATGCCTAGCAGTATGGTCTTCATACAGAGGCAACAATGATAAGTCATGTGGGCCTCCTCCAAACTCCTCAAGAACGGAAGCAACATGTGTTTCAAACCTGGACTAGTGGGGCTTCTATGGCATAAACATATGACACTTGCCTCTGGGAAGACGAAAATGGCAGAAACGCAAAGTACCAAAAATATGAAAATACTAGTTTTAGATATCACTTGCCTGAAATAATACGAAAGTGTATTTCCATATTTACATGTAACTCAGAAAAACGAAAAATGACATAAACGGAAAGTACGAAAAATGCACAAAAATAATTTCTTAGTTACACTATCTAACAATAAATATAATTACCTATATGTTGATGTATAATACACCATCTAATGTTCCTATTTATTAAAGTATGTATAGAAAATTAAATTTGAAAAAAATCTTGAATTCAAAAACTTACCAAATGTATAGTTAATGTTGAGCACTTCGATTGATTGGATTGATAAAAAAAACTCGGAAGTGAGAAATTGAAGTGGTAAGTGAGTTCAAGTGTGTTTTATTGGAAATGAGGAAGGGCGGGGAATGGGGGGTCTGGCAGGTTTTTGATTAAAAACTTATCCGGAGGTGAACTTCCATAGGCTATATAGAGATACATTTCCATATTAATTTTGTCAAAAATGAGGGTCTGACTCACTTACGAATGAATTCATCATGCCCTAGGGTGTGTCCAGAAGTAAATTTCCAAATTTTAAGGGAATTTTTTATTTTTCATAAGGGTGCGTGTGCACCCTTTAAGGTGGGATAAGTAATTCCCTGGATGTTTTAGGTCCACACTCTTTAAAATGTCTGATCCATTTTTTTATCATCTCTTAACGAACAATCTTGTTATACGGATCTTGATTAAATAATTAATCATGAATCAAACACAATAACGATTCTGAATTACCCTTTGAAGAATACTTTAACTTTGATCACGAACGTCGAAAATGTCATTGTCTCTTTGAAGTCCACACGGGTGCAAAGTCGAAAGTGGTGCTACCCGTTTTCTGAGAATGGCCAAAACTAAAACTAAGATTGGAGGAAAAGGAGCTTATTTATTTATAGAGAGCCATTAAAATCCTAATGTTCTTATTTTGGACTTTTTCAAAGATAACCCCAATCTTATTTATATTCAATCTAGCTCTTTCAATAAAATAAAACAAAATAATTAAATTAAATTATATTTAGTTTAATTAATTGTTAATTCTCATTTACATAGTTAAATCATATTTAATAAAATAAATTATATATGTGTTAATGTATTAAATTATTTAAATACTAGTACACGTAATTAAATAAAATATTATTTAATTTAATCATCCATTCCACTATAAGTACTCTAAGTGTGTGACTTTGTAGGCTCTCATAATGTTGGCAATAATATTAAATCACATATTTAGTATTATAAACAGTGACCAGTATCTAATAAGACACAATTGCTACCCAAGTGATGAGAATGTCGTGTAATCTGACATAATCTTTCTATGATAATGATCATGTATATAATTACCCTTATATCTATATTGAACACAAGACATAAAATGTATAACCCTTGTATAGTCCAATATTAAATTTATTGATCCACGAGTATACTTGATAACAAAAAATAAGCTCAATATCTTATATTGACTTATTTGAGCACGACCATGCATTTTATAGTCATACTCGATCAAGGGCCCCATAGATATTACTCCCGTATATGTAGGAGGAGAAATCTCATCTAGATTACTCATATCCGTTAGCATTATTTGTAGAGTACTCATCAACCATTTTTATGGTCATCATGTTGCAGACAATGTTTGATTGAAAATAAAGTACTCGACTCCACATCTAGAGTCCATAGTGGTTTCAGGTCGAATGGGTGATATACACCACTATCATTATAAGAATAACTTATGATACTTAAATAATATACTATGTAGTATTCTTATGGGTGGTCAATATAGTATGACTATTACTCCTAATATGTATACTTATGTGAAGACTTGATATTTTATATCCATGACCCGTGAGATACGATCATTAATTTACTCACATAATAGTCTTAATGCATTATTATTGTCTTATTTGACAGTAAAGATTGACTACAGATACTTTACGAATAACGTCTTTATGTTTAATGGTGTCTCACGGTTAAATCACACTTAATGTATCATTAAACAAATTAATTATTCTAAGGATTTTACTATATCACATGCAAGTAACATAGTAAATACAATGCCTATATATATATATATATATATATATATATATATATATATATATATATATATATATATATATATATATATATATATATATATATATATATATATATATATATATATATATATTAACAAACAACATATCAAGATCATGATACAAAAGCATATACAACTAATATTGATCGGCTATTAAGGCTTACTCCAACAAACTCCTAATAGCACTAGAGCTTACTAGATATCCTCTTAACAACTATATGTAAATTTTATGCATCAAGCATCATCTAAGCATGCTAATTTATTCGGGTTTAAGGAAATTTTTCCTATGTGGTTAACATACACCTTTTCCAATTTCAACTTTCGATCGTTTATCGAAAAGAAATTGAAGTGCCAAAATATACATACATGGATCACTAGTGCGATCTTGTTTTCTATACTTATAGGATTAACCTATTATCATTGTGAATGAGATCAATAGGTTTTGCAATACAGGAAATACAGATTTCTTCTCAAGAATAAGCAAAGCAGTTATAATTAAATATTTGACTTTTGTATTAGAAAATAAAATTATCTGAAGCATTTTACAACTTACACAGTTTTCATCTAAGCAAAATATTTATTTTATATTGTGATATGGATATATTGTTCATCGATTTTGGAGTAACATCACTGTAACTCCTTTACAACGATTATTTCCAAATCCTCTCAAGAAAATGAACAATGGGTACTTTTAAGGTATCTGTGGACCTTCAATATAGTGATCTAGTCATGAACACTTTAATAAGTTTTGGTAAGTATTGTTTTTGCTCACATTACAAGGTGAATCTAGTGCAATATATATATCATGGTGTACATGATTGATCTAATCACCAAAGTATATAGATTCTTTTCATGTGTCCTTCTTCTCATATAATGAGATAAGGCATTGTCCATCGGACAAAACATCATATGACACATGTAATAATTTTAATGTGAAATCATGCATATTAAGTGTCTCAACATTATGTCAATATACGTACCTAGGCTAAGGTCTAGGTACATCAACAATCTATCTCTATATATTTTGATTCCTAACCTTTTACAAAACCTCGCCTAAGTATTTCATCAAAACTATTTCCTTAACTATGTCCTACATTTGTGGTGTAGAGAATCTGTTTTGATGATTAGTATGTCACCTACAGATTATACCATATTAATGCAATTACTTCCACTAGCCTTTTTGTGTGCACGAGATTTAAAATTGAAATTAATTAATCCAAGTTTTCACAAAAAATCATTAATAAAAAGATTAAGCTCAAAGATGTTTGCTCTAATCCATAATTAGATTTATATAACTTATACACTTTTTTAAAACCGAGATCATTTATGATCTTCTTTATCTCTCGTGCTACATGAACCAATTATCCAATAACAAATTCCTTGTTGAATTGGTTCATGTTCCATTCTAAAAAAGATATGTATTTTCTGGTGCTTGAATTTCTTCAAATTCTATATCACTTCCACAGGCTTCTTTAGATACATAATATCTCTAAAGGAAGACTCCAGTTTTAGTGACAAAACAATTTCGTCTTATGAAGTGTTTTAGAATATGTGTCCCTTATATTTCATTGTAATACATCCATAAATACATCTTTATCTAAATTGTGACCAAGTTTACTTGCTAAGCCTTACAACCCATATTATCATAAAGACAACTGAGGTACTCTTACCTCCATATAAAATATGGTGTCTCTGCGATTACTTTAAATGGAACTTGTTATGGATAAGAAGAATTGTATGTAAACCCAATTTGTAAAAACACTTACAAAGATATAATAGAACTATGTTAGATCGAACAATGTCAAACTTGATACAACTTAAATAGTCATTATATTTTTATATGAGTATTTACCATAACTAACCATTTGTTTGGTTTCAATACCTTTTCAACTTGTTTCCTTCTACTTCATTCTTTAACTCTTCTCTAAAGAATTCTAACTCGTGTCACATATAGAAATCCATAATTACTGAATTTTTCAGTAATATAAATGAAGTAGGAGAATCAAAATTCATCCGGTAACTATCTTTAGAGGTTCATGTAGATTACACATGTATACAATTAAGATATATCATATGTCCTTTCACTTTATTGTATGATTGAGACATTAGAAATATCTTTCAAAATCAAAACTTGCATCTATCAAATGATGTAAAACCAAATGAGTCCAACAGTCCATTGATATATATATATATATATATATATATATATATATATATATATATATATATATATATATATATATATATATATATATATAAAAGGTTCAAATCTTATTTTATCCTTCCCATATTTTTTTTATAGAAGATCTTATCAATATCATAAAACTCAAACCCATAACTCGATTAGTATAGAAAATATTTTTTAGATAATCGAGGCATCATTTATCCTATTATTAAAATATTCATTTTTCTCTCTTGTCAAATCAAGACTTGGAATTAATGTTTTTATTACTAATGAAACTTAATAAAAATTTTTTGACTTCATTTTGAGAATTAATTTTAGTCTAACTATAAGCTCTTATAATCAATGAAAACCCGTTGTTCCATTCTTGACGTAAGCTGGATTAAATTATAATCAATGTCCTACTTCTTTAAAGACTTCCCACATTAATATAAGTGTGAGATCAACATCTGGTTTCACATACCCATGATGTAGAAGTAGACAATTTATCTTTTTATAACTGAATGTATGAAGAAGAAGTCTTCTACTTTGACTATTTGGATAACCATTAACATTTTTCTTATTTCAAAACAAGAAGAAGAAAGCAAAAAGAAATCAAAAAATGTTACAGAGTTGAAATAGTTACATGAGAATCTGAAATATGTCTTTCTGGACACTGAAAAGAACTATCTGACAACCATAAGATTCGGGCTATAAGAAAACGAAGAAGAGAAATTGGTGCAAGTACTTAAGAAATACAAAAGTTTTATGGGATAGACAATTGGGGACTTAAAAGGGATAGACCATTGGTAATAAAGGAAGTGGTGAAATTGTTAGATGCAGGGTTGATTTATCCTATATCAGACAATTCATGGGTGAGTCTGGTGCATGTGGTGCCCAAGAAGGGAGAAACAACGATGATTATGAATGAGAAAGATGAATTAATTCCCACTCGAACGGTAACTAGATGGATAATATGTATTGATTACAGAAGGCTCAACACTGCAACAAGGAAATATGATTTTCCTTTCCCTTTCATTGATCAGATCTTAGAGAGGCTCGTCGGTCATGAGTGCTATTATTTTCTGGATGGATACTCGAAGTATAACTAGATTGTTGTGGCTCTAGAGGATTAAGAGAAAAAGGTGTTCACATGCCCTTATGGTATCATTGTCTACCGAAGGATGTCATTTGGGTTGTGCAACACCCCTGCTACTTTTCAAAGATGTATTACATCCATATTTACCGACATGCTTGAAAATCATATGGAAGTGTTCATGGAGGATTTTTCTATTTTTGGTTCTTCTTTTGATAACTATTTAAATAACTTGTATCACGTCTCAGAAAGGTGTCAGCAAACAAACATGATTCTTAATTAGGAGAAATTTCATTTTATTGTACAAGAAGGTATAATGCTAGGTCACAAAATTTACTACAAGGGAATAGAAGTTGTAAAAGAAAAAGTGGAGGTGATTACTAACCTCTCACCTCCAGTGAATGAGAAAGGAATAAGAAGTTTTTTAGGACATGCAAGTTTTCATTGCAGATTCATCAGAGATTTTTCAAAAATTGCTAAACCTTTGACTAATTTGCTAGTAAAAGACAAGTCGTTCACTTTTGGAAAATAGTTCATGGTTTCATTTAAGACATTAAAGAGTAAGTTGGTTTATGAACTAATTGGGATTGCCCCAGACTGGTCTCTCCCTTTTGAGATCAGGTGTGATACAAGTGACATTCTTGCAGGGGCAGTTTTAGGACAAAAAAGAGAAAAGTTATTGCATGTGATATATTATACTTGTCATGTTTTGAATCATGCGTAGATGAATTATGCATCTATCTAAAAGGAGTTGTTAGTTGTTGTTTATACTTTTGACAAATTTAGGTCTTACTTGCTAGGGTCTAAGATAATTGTATATATTGATCATGCTACTTTAAAGTATTTATTTGTTAAATAGGAAACAAAGCCAAGGCTCTTGAGCTGGATATTATTGATTCAAGACTTTAACCTTAAGGTCTAGGATATAAAAGGATGTGAGAACATTATTGCTGATCACTTGTCCCGCATATCCCCGATTAAGGAAACAAGGAGAAATATCTCATACAGGATGCAACTGCTGATGAATGCGTCTTAGCAATTATTAGTGTTCCATGGTTTGCACACTATGCAAACTATTTGGTAGGTGGTGTGATACATGATGATTTTGATTATAACAGAAAGAAAAAGTTTTTACATGAATGCAAGTTATATCTATGGGATGATCTATTCGTATACAAAAAGGGGTAGATGGATTAATCTAAAGGTGTGTCCCAGAAGGAGAGCAAAAGAACATCCTCAAGGATTGTCATAACTAAGAATATGGATGACATTTTAGTGGAGATAGGACAACAACCAAAGTGCTCATGTCAGGATTATATTGGCCCACTTTGTTCAAAGATGCTCACTTCATAGTTTAAGAAGGTGATAGATGCCAGAGGACAAGTAACATTTCAAAAAGAAATCAGATGCCCCAAATGCTATGTTGGAGTTATAATTGTTTGATATTTGGGTATAGACTTTATGGAACCATTTCCACCATATTTTGGTAAGAACTACATTTTGGTGGCGGATGTTTAAGTGGGTATAAGCTGTAAAGTTACCCATAAAGGATGCTAAGATTGTGGTAAAGTTTCTGAGAACTAATATCTTCGCAAGGTTTGGAGTTCCAAGGGCACTAATAAGTGATGAAGGTACACATTTCCTTAATCTCCTTATGGAAAACTTGCTTAAGAAATACAATGTGAAACACAAGATTTCAACCCCATATCATCCTCAAACAAGTGGGCAGGTGGACGTTTCTAACAGGAAAATCAAGCGAATTCTAGAATAGATTGTGAGTGACTCTAGAAAAGATTGGGTGACAAAGTTGGATGATGCATTGTGGGAGTACATAACTGCATCCAAAACACCCATATGTATGTCCCCTTTGTTGGTGTAAGCCCTAGAGGTCAATACTTTTGGTACTTGTATCGAATTATTTATTAATTAATAAAAGACTTTTTCTTTATTATATTTGATTAATAAAGTCCCTAGAATAGCTAGTCCGTTTAATGTATCAAGTATGACTTAATCATGAGATCACATTAAACATAAGGACATTATTCTTAAAGTATCCATAGTCGAGCTTTATTGTGAAGTGGGATAACATTAAAGCATTAAGACTATTATGTTTGTAGACTGATGATCACATCTCATGGATCATGGATAAAGAGTTATCACGTCTTAAACATATGTATGAATATTAAGAGTAATATTTATACCGGATTGACCCGCTATGAGAATACTATATAGAAAGTTATGCAAAGTGTCATAAGTTATTCTCATGGTGATAATGGTGTATACCACTCTTCGACTTGAAACCACAATGGATCCTAGATGTAGAGTCGAGTGCTTTATTGCTGATCCAACATTGTCCGTAACTGGATAACCATAAAGACAGTTGATGGGTACTCCACGAAGAATGCTGAGGGACATGAGTGACCTAGATGGAATTTGCCCATCCTGCGTAACAGGATAAATGTCTATGGGCCCAATATTGAACTGGACAAGGATGACACGATTTATACCTTGTGTTCAATATAGACATAAGGGCAAAGGGGTAATTATACACATAATCATTATCACAGGAGGTTTTGTCAGATCACATGACATTTTCGTGACTTGGGTAGCAGTGATGTGTTTCTAGATATCGCTCACTATTTATTATGTTAAATACGTGATTTAATATAATTGCCAACGCCGCGAAAACCTATAGGGTCACACACAAAGGACGGATTGATGAGAGATAGAAAAATTGAGGAATACCATAATGTATGGTGCCCTTAAGTAGAATACAAAATATGGTAAGGTACTACGAGCTTAAGTGATTTTGGCATATTGTAAGATATGGGCAATATACACTTGAGTGGGTTTCTTAGCTTGCAGCCCACACAAGTGGTTCTATAAATAGAGCTCTTGTGCAGAAGCATTGTATGGGAATACAACACAACTGAAGAGTTGGAATTTCGTATCTCTCTTTCTCTCACTCAAAGCCTTCATTCATAACAGCTAGCACTGCGATTGAAGGAATCTGTTCGTATGGACTGAGTAGAGACGTTGTCATCATTCAACGTTCGTGATCGCCCCGTGGATTTGTATCCAAGGTTTTGATCGTTACAAGAGATTTTCACCAAAGGTTTGAATCGCCACAAGAGGTAATGATTCTATCACTGATCATGCCCATTCGTAAGGATCACTAAATGGAGAAATTTTAAATTCCGCTGCGCCTTGGATGACAAATCTCCTTCAGTGGTATCAGAGCCACTTACGAAACCATGAATCTGATAACTGTTTTTGTTCTGTATTAATATGATTAAAGACAGAATGAATCAAAGATTAAATTGAGATTGATCAAGTTATATATATGATATATGTAATCCTAATGAAAAATACATTATATATGATATAGTGTTCTCGTTTCGTTCATTCAAACACTCAATGGTTGTTTTCCTTTGAGCGATCAATGGTCATTCGCTTCTTGATCCGACATTAGTATGGTGAAGCAATGACGTATTGATCAATCATACTGAATCAACAATCGAGATGTGTTTGACGGTCTGAAATTGGTGCATCAGGGTTAGTGACGGCACAAGGGTTGTGTTGTCAGAGAGTTATGCGATTGGGGTTGTGACTGCACAAGAGTTGTGCTTTCTAAACACTTTTTGGAACAGTGTTAACCGGTTAACGCATATGGTTAACCGATTAACGCAATACGAAATAATTTTTTTTAAGTTTTTCAAACAGTGTTAACCGGTTAACGCATTTGGTTAACCGGTTAACGCAAGACGGAAAACAGTTTTCCAAGAAATTTTCAAACAGTGTTAACCGGTTAACGCATTTGGTTAACCGGTTAACGCAAGGCAGAAAACAATTTTTGAACAGATTTCAAACAGTGTTAACCGGTTAACGCAAGGCAAAATTCACCCGTTCGGCTAACTCAGTGCTTTAAAAGTATCAAGTGTTGATGCGAAAAACGACGTCGATTTTAAATGAATTGTTCATTAAAATTTTGGCTTTGCGTAGTGTGATCGGTCGTCAAGATTTAATTTGATCTTAATTAATTAAAGGAATTAATAATAATAATAATAAAGTGTTTATTATTGTCTTGTGGTGATCAGTTATGGCCTTAGTTTTCCTTTATTCTGCTTTGGGTTTTAAAATATGACCTGCGTGTCGTGCCTCTCTCTTAATCTCCCAAATGTAACTTCTTTTCTCATCTCACTCCCTCGTATGTAAAACGAGTTTCTTTTATGTAATGTAATGATATGAAGAAAGCAAAGAAGCCAGTGCCAAAGGAGGACAACCTTGAAGATCTTGCTTGGAGAAGCTTAGATCATTGTTAGGTTAGCTTAGGTTCTCTCATTGGCTTGGGAGAACAATTGCGCTAGGGGCCATAACTGTTTCATTATGTATGTATGTATGTTGATGCATGTGAATGTATGTTGATGCATGTGAGAGATGGTTTATATGATAAACAAGCCGGTGAGATCAGAAAAATTGCAATTCCCTCAAATTAAATATTAAGTTTATGATTTCCAAGTTTTAACACTCATCAAGACTAATATCGGATAATGTAGGTTTCCCCTACGCGAGGTGCATGATCTATATATTAGTAAGGTGCGATGGGATAATTGTAATATCCAACTGTTAAAACAATGGGTCAAACTTAACTAAACAAATTATGAGAATATTATATATGGTTGCTTTCCAAGTTTTAGCACTCATCAAGACTAGTATCGAATAATGTAGGTTTCGCCTACGCGAGGTGCATGTTTTGTATTAGTTAAGGTGCGATGGGATAATTGTAATATCCAACTGCTAAAACGATGAGTCAAACTTAATTATAATTTTATTATATATGTTTAGAAGCAAGAGTTGGGAATGATCCATATGATGGATTGGAATAAGGAGTTATTCACCCAACTAAAATTTTCGAGAGTTGTATGAGATACAATTGGAAGGAGTTCCTACCTAAATAACCTAGTTTTGTGTAATCCGCCTACGCGGACTTAGAACGAAGTGAAATATGGATCTCGACCCACTAGAAAATCTTCCAACGGGATTTTTCGAATCAAATGATGAAGGTCATTTATTTTGAGTAAAATAGTGGGAGCATATTTAATTAAAGGCCTAATTAAATATGTCAATGATACTTATATTTTCATTAATCCTTGTGTAGATTACCATGACAACAAACACCTCTAACAACATTTTACGATCAATCCTTGATAAGGAAAAATTGTCTGGGACAAATTTTCTGGATTGGCACCGAAACCTGAGGATTGTCCTCAAACATGATAAAAAGCTGTATGTCTTGGAGACACCTGTTCCTGAAGAGGAACCTCCTAGTTCTGCACCTAAGGCAGAAAGAGATGCTTATAAGAATCATGTCGATGATGCCAATGAAACTGCTTGTCTCATGCTAGCTACCATGAACTCAGAATTGCAAAAGCAACATGAGAACATGTCAGCGTTCGATATGATCGAACACCTGAAGATGATCTATCAAGAGCAAGCAAGGCATGAGAGGTTTGAAGTTTCAAAAGCCCTTTTTCAAGGAAAGTTAGCTGAGGGATCCCCTGTAGGTCCCCATGTGCTCAAGATGATTGGGTATGTGGAAAACCTTGAGAGATTGGGTTTTCCCCTCGAAAAGGAACTTGCGACTGATTTGATCTTGCAATCGTTGCTAGATAGATTCAGTCAATTTGTCCTAAATTTCAATATGAATGAAATGGACAAATCTCTTCCAGAACTGCTCGCCATGTTAAGAACTGCCGAGCAGAATCTGAAGTCAAAAGGGAAGTCCATTCTAATGATCGGAAATGGAAAGAGACAAAACAAAAGGCCCACTAAGCAGGGTGATAAAGGGAAAGGCAAGGAAGTTGCCAAAACGAAACCCACCGTTGCTGCTTTAAAGCCTAGTGGAGGCATAGCAAAAGAAGGCACCTGGTTCCATTGCGGTAAGACCAGACACTGGAAGAGAAACTGCCCAAAGTACCTAGAAGATAAGAAGAATGGAGTAGAGACTTCAACTTCAGGTATTTTTGTTATTGAAATTAATTTATCTACTTCTGCATCATGGGTATTAGATACTGGATGCGGTTCTCACATTTGTACAAATGTGCAGGGACTAAAAAGAAGTAGAGATTTGGCAAAAGGTGAAGTCGACCTACGAGTTGGCTATGGAGCAAAGGTTGCTGCTTTAGCCGTAGGAACTTATGTATTGACTTTACCTAGTGGTTTAATAATTCAGTTAGAGAACTGTTATTATGTACCTGCAATTAGCAGGAATATTATTTCCATTTCTTGTTTGGACAAGTTTGGTTTTTCATTTATAATAAAGAACAATTGTTGCTCAATTTATTTGAATTATATATTCTATGCTTCTGCACAAATGAACAACGGACTATATGTCCTTGATCTTAAAATGCCTATTTATAACATTAATACTAAAAGGATGAAACCTAATGAGTTAAATCCAACTTACCTTTGGCATTGTCGATTAGGCCACATAAATGAGAAACGCATTTCCAAACTCCATAAAGATGGACTGTTGGACTCTTTTGATTATGAATCATATGAGACATGCAAATCTTGTTTAAATTGGAAAGATGACAAAGTCTCCATTCACAGGAAAAGGTGAAAGAGATAATGATCTTTTGGCCCTCATACATACTGATGTATGTGGACCACTGAACATGCCAGCCAAAGGAGGTTTTCAGTACTTCATCATATTTACTGATGATTTCAGTAGATATGGTTATGTGTATTTAATGAAACACAAATCAGAGTCCTTTGAAAAGTTCAAGGAATTCAAGAATGAAGTACAAAACCAACTAGGTAAGGATATTAAAACTCTTCGATCAGATCGAGATGGTGAGTATTTAAGCCTAGAGTTTGATGACCATCTGAAAGAGTGTGGGATCCTATCCCAACTCACTCCTCCTGGAACACCCCAATGGAATGGTGTATCTGAGAGAAGAAATCGAACCCTGTTAGACATGGTCCAATCCATGATGAGTCACGCCGATCTTCCAAACTCCTTTTGGGGACATGCACTATTGACAGCAGCTTACACACTTAACTATGTTCCATCCAAATGGTTGAGAAGACACCATATGAGATATGGAGTGGTAAGAAACCACATATGTCTTACATGAAGATTTGGGGTTGTGAAGTTTATGTGAAACGACAAAATTCAACTAAGCTTGAGCCTAAATCTGACAAATGCTTATTTGTGAGGTATCCTAAAGAAACAAGAGGGTATCACTTCTACAATCCTTCTGAGGGCAAAGTGTTTGTCGCTCGAACTGGAGTTTTCCTAGAAAAAGGATTTTATTTCCAAAGGAATCAGTGGGAGGAAAGTAGAGCTTGAAGAAATTCAAGAATCACAAGGCATTGATACACCTATGGATGAATAAGAGCAGGAAACACAAAATAGTTGTGTAAGAGCGACCTGCTTAAGTAGAACAAGACCAACGTTGGTCAGGCAGGATACGTCACCTACCTGAGATATATGGATATCTGATCAAGGTGATATATTACTCATGGATCAAGATGAGCATGTGACCTACTCATGGAATCTTCGTTTTGATGAAACAGTAAAACAATATGGATTCATCAAGAACGAAGATGAGCCTTGTGTCTACAAGAAGGTTAGTGGGAGCATGATCGTGTTCCTGGTATTATATGTAGATGACATATTACTCATTGGAAATGATATCCCTACCCTGCAACAAGTAAAGTCTTGGTTGGGGAAATGCTTTTCTATGAAGGACCTAGGTGAAGCAGCCTATATATTAGGAATCAGAATCTATAGAGATAGATCACAAAACTGCTTGGCCTAAGTTAGAGTACATACATAAACAAAGTGCTGAGACTCTTTAATATGCATGATTCCAATGGTTATGTGTTTTTGCTTAAATGGTGGCACTGTGAGCTAGAAAAGTTCAAAGCAAGATACAGTTCCTGACTCTACAACCGAGGCCGAGTATATTGCTGCCTCAAGTGCAGCAAAGGAAGTTGTTTGGATCAAAAGTTCCTTAGTGAACTTGACATAGTTCCTAGCATAGTGGTTCCCATTGGTCTCTATTATGATAACAATGGCGCTATCGCACAAGCTAAGGAACCTAGATCTCACCAACGATTCAAACACATACTTAGGCGTTATCATCTCATTCGACAGATAATACTTAGAGGAGATGTGAAAATATGTAGAGCACCAACACTTGACAATATTCCGGACCCACTAACAAAGCCTCTTGCGCAGCAGAAGCATGATGGCCATACTAGATCAATGGGCATTACGGGTATGCCTGATTGGCTCTAGTGCTAGTGGGAGATTGTTGGTGTAAGCCCTAGAGGCCAATACTTTCGGTACTTGTATCGAATTATTTATTAATTAATAAAAGGCTTTTTCTTTATTATGTTTGATTAATAAAGTCCCTAGAATAGCTAGTCTGTTTAATGTATCAAGTATGACTTAATCATGAGATCACATTAAACATAAGGACATTATTCTTAAAGTATCCGTAGTCGAGCTTTATTGTGAAGTGGGATAACATTAAAGCATTAAGATTATTATGTTTGTAGACTGATGATCACATCTCATGGATCATGGATAAAGAGTTATCAAGTCTTAAACATAGGTATGAATATTAAGAGTAATATTTATACCGGATTGACCCGCTATGAGAATACTATATAGAAAGTTATGCAAAGTGTCATAAGTTATTCTCATGGTGATAATGGTGTATACCACTCTTCGACTTGAAACCACAATGGATCCTAGATGTAGAGTCGAGTGCTTTATTGCTGATCCAACATTGTCCGTAACTGGATAACCATAAAGACAGTTGATGGGTACTCCACGAAGAATGCTGAGGGACATGAGTGACCTAGATGGAATTTGCCCATCCTGCGTAACAGGATAAATGTCTATGGGCCCAATATTGAACTGGATAAGGATGACACGGTCTATACCTTGTGTTCAATATAGACATAAGGGCAAAGGGGTAATTATACACATAATCATTATCACAGGAGGTTTTGTCAGATCACATGACATTTTCGTGACTTGGGTAGCAGTGATGTGTTTCTAGATATCGCTCACTATTTATTATGTTAAATACGTGATTTAATATAATTGCCAACGCCGCGAAAACCTATAGGGTCACACACAAAGGACGGATTGATGAGAGATAGAAAATTTGAGGAATACCATAATGTATGGTGCCCTTAAGTAGAATACGAAATATGGTAAGGTACCACGAGCTTAAGTGATTTTGGCATATTGTAAGATATGGGCAATATAGACTTGAGTGAGCTTTTTAGCTTGCAGCCCACACAAGTGGTTCTATAAATAGAGCTCTTGTGCAGAAGCATTGTATGGGAATACAACACAACTGAAGAGTTGGAATTTCGTATCTCTCTTTCTCTCACTTAAAGCCTTCATTCATAACAGCTAGCACTGCGATTAAAGGAATTCGTCCGTGTGGACTGAGTAGAGACGTTGTCATCGTTCAACGTTCGTGATCGCCCCGTGGATTTGTATCCAAGGTTTTGATCGTTACAAGAGATTTGCACCAAAGGTTTGAATCGCCACAAGGGGTAACGATTCTATCACTGATCATGCCCATTCGTAAGGATCACTAAATGGAGAAATTTTTAAATTCCGCTGCGCCTTGGATGGCAATTCTCTTTTACCCTTTTCAATTTGTTTATGGAAAAGCTTATCGTTTACCTTTGAAACTGGAACACAAAGCATTATGGGCCTCAAAATTCCTGAATCATGATATCTCTAAAGTTGGTGATTCCATAATTCTTCAGCTGCATGAGCTAGAAAAATTTAGGAACCAAGCTTACGAGAATGCCAATATTTATAAAGAACAAACAAAAAAATGGAATGATCAGAAGATTCAAATAAAGGAAGTTTTGGAAGGACAGTTGGTTCTCTTGTTTAATTTCAGGTTGAAGTTATTCCTTGGAAAGCTGAAGTCGAGATGGTCTGTCCCATTTATTGTCAACAAAGTGTTCCCACATGGAGTAGTTGAGTTGAAGAATAATATCAATCGAGACACCTTCAAGGTAAATGGGCAGAGGTTGAAACCATACCACCTAGGACAAGAGAGTGGTCTGGTGGAAGAGGTGTGGCTCATAGAACCATAGACTAATCATACATCAAGTTATAGACGATAAAAATCGATTCTTGGGAGGCAACCGAAGGGAGGTAATATTAGCTTTATTTTAGTTGTGTGATTTAAATTCTTGTTTGTCATTTTTCAAGAGTCGTTGTCTCTAAATCGAGCGAAAAGGGGAAAATTCTGAAAGGCAGGGAAAATACAAAAAGAAAAAATTTGGAATCTTTTTTGCCTTATGCCCATACGCGTATGACCCATCCCACACGCTTATGGGAATTCAAAATTTGCATTTTTCAAGGTCTAAGCTCCTACACGTATGGAGGTCCCGATACATGTATGAGCAATCTCAAAGGTCACACGGAAGTTGAAAAAACTAGGGCATACATGTATGATCAAGTGATACACGTATGCAATGGTCACCTGACAGCATACATGTATCATGCGTGATATGAAATTTGTACTAAATTTTGCCTCTACTCATACACGTATGGGATGTGTCATACACATATGGCTCTATCAAGCAGTGTATCATACATGCATGGCCCTTACTGGAAGCGTACCATACGCGTATGGAGCGTACAAGGCAATATATATATATTTTTTCTAACATTTTCCTGCCATTTTCCCCTAAGCCATACACGTTGCTTCATTCTCTAACAGATTTCTCTTAGTTTTTATATTTTCAAAGTTTTTTTCTATGATACAAAATAGATCTACTCAACACCAGCATCCATGGACACTTCTTCTTCTTCATCTTTTAATTCTGTTAGGTTTATCTCTGTTGAGCATCAAGAGAGATATTTTAGTTTGTTAGACATGAAAATTATTGAGGAAAATGCCTCTAATCTACACCCAAATGAGCATCCTTACATCCATGCTATTCTGAAGAAGCACAAACTAACTTATCTGAACAGTCAAATCCAGACAGTGGCTAAGAAGATCCAGTTTTATTGGAGGACGGTGAACAGGTTATTGAAGATGAAGTTTAGGGAACCTAATTATGAGTATTTGCTGCATAAGACTGTCTCTACGACTGGATGGACATAAAGAGTGATGTTGGATCGCCTTGTATTAGAGGGGAGAGATTGGCAACCTGCATCTACTCCTATTCCTAAGAATATTGAAGTTGTTGACTTAGATGTCATCCCGAAGGTGTTGATGTATTTTTTGCACCATACTCTAGATACAAATCTGAGTGGATATGAGCTCATCACCATGCGAGCTCATGATTTGTATTTGATGCTGACCCAACTCCCAATGAACATCGGGTGTATTATATCTGCTGATATGGATGAGATGGCCAAAGCATGAATAAGAAGTCTCTGGGAAATGCTTTTGTGAACCTCTTGCTGTGCAAGAAAGCATGAGTCTAGGAGTTTATAGATGGCCGCATTATAAACTTGGCACGGGCATTGGATGCCGCTTTGATTGTTGACCACCCTAGGAGGGTAACACAGGCTGAAGAGGTACTAGAGACAGAGAAGTATCCAACAAATACTGTGGGACCCAACATACCTCATCCCCATCACAGACCTGAGGGAGTTCCTCTTATTGATGAGGTCTCCTAGTCACATAAGGACCAAATTAGCATATTCTTCTTCTTCATGTAGGACTTCTATGCGCACACTGGACTACCAGGGCGTTTTCTCACTCATTAAGTGGACAAGTGGGAAACATTTCAATTCTTCATAGATTGCTTCACAGGATATCCTCTTACACCATATTATGGATGCTAGCAGTATCCATGGATTGAGACCATGATTCATCTTGGAGGACATGTTCAGCAACAACCCCATCAAACTCCCTTCACTCAGCCCACTCTCCAGCAACATCGAAGTCCCTTCAAGAGTCCATGAAAGAGAGACCAGCAGGGCCAGATGTCCCCTATCTATGCCTTTGTGCACCATTGCCACCCGACTACCATGATTAGCTTTGACCAACATATGACAGACAAAGGAGTAGATGATAAGAATTAGTTTTATTTTTCTTTCTTTTATCATATTTGTTTTCTTTTTAGTTTATTTTAGATGGTTTTTCTTCTTCTTTTTCGTGATTTCAATTCTAATGTATTGTCCCAAACTATGATTTGAATATTATATCTGTTTTGTTTCAGTCAATTTATTTTATGTTTTTTGTTATTTAAGTGATGATTACTAGCATGAGTGGTTGAAAAAGATTGTCTAGATGAAATTTTTTAATGCCATTTTCATGTCAATACCTATCAATCGTGATATCTCTGAAATGATTTGATGTGGTTTTCTAGAGTTCTACTGAAAGGGGTGCTGAATTATTGTAATTGAGTGCGAAGCTGCATCATACAAGAGGTATTGTTGACACTGTTAGCTCTTACCAACATGGTGAGGATAAAAAAATTCAAACACAATATTTATCATAAGGGAGAGCATTCAAGTATGTTTTTTTATCATCTAGAACTTGTATTTGCTCTATTCTGATATCCATTACATGATTACACACACTGAGGCATGTTGTTTCTTTTAGCCCTGAGCCTTTCTAGCCATCCCATATATTATATTTATCCTTTGTTAGCCCAATTTGATCATGTACCCCATTGTTTGTGATTTTACCATATCATTAGCCCATGGCATAAATACCTACATACCCTGTTCAGAGTTTTTATGTTTGTTTTGGATGTGTTCCATTCTATGTTTTGGGTTGTTGCTGGAATAACAACATTTAGGTTTGGGATAGTTGTACAACAAGAAAAACAAGGTGAGTGCACATGGAAAAAAAAGAGAGAAAATTTGAAAAATCAACTTAAAAAAAAAGAAGAAAAAAAGAGTTTCTATAATAAAGAAAAGCACTCATATCAAGGAGAACTCAGTTGGATGTTAAAAATTAAAGAATAATCCAAAAACTGAGGAAGCCAGGCCAGCTAACCCAAGAAAAAGCAAAGCTTGGAGAAATTCCAGCAGTGATACTTTGGAATGAACATAGTGAAAAGAATGATCACAGTTACTCTTAACCATTAACCTAATTATCCATATAATATCCCACCATAGTCCAAGCCCCATTACAACATGAAAATACATCAAAAGTGTGTGTATTATGCATTTGGTAATTGAAAGGGAGCTTATGCAAGCATATGGTATGGTATTGCATACTATGAATCTGATGTGTATATACATTAACACCTTAGAGAATTGGTGAGAATGTAAATAGAGCTGACAGAAGAAATAATACCATCAAGTGTAGGTGTGACAGATTATTCAACCTCGATGATCAGGCCAAACGGAAAGTAACAACAAAGGAGAATCATGGAAGATCTCAGAGGTATGTGTTTAAAGTCTTTGTTTTGTTGATGACTGATGACATGATGTTGTTGTGATAAAAGTTGCTTGAGGAAAAACAACAAGCTAAGTTTGGGGTTGTGATCATTCACCATATGTGTTAGGTTTATCATCATCTGAATGTCAAAAAGCATGTGGATTACTGTTAGTTTGGTAGAAGTTTGGGTCTCTTTTTAGTAGATTTCTATCATGTCTTGATATGCTTAGGGTGTTATTGTTTTTGAGCCATTTTATGCTCTTGAGATAATGTTTCATGTGTTTACAAGTCAGAAGAATCAAGAGGAAATTGATTAGAGAAGATCTTAGACAAAATAACATGTGCGGGAGAAAAAGAGAAAAATTGAGCACCTCTTACCCATACGCGTATGAGGGGTCTCATACGCGTATGGCCACCCAACACCATCAGACACCATACGCATAACAGCAGAGAGACTAAAAAAGCAGGTTTTTTCCTATTCGCGTATGGGAAGGTCCATATGCGTATGAAGCCAACCACCTAAAGCCCCATTGTGCATGCCAAACCCTTACGTGTGTGGCTCTAGCTAGGATGTACGCCTTACCCTGGGCCATACGCGTATGAGAAAGTGGAAAATGTGTCATACGCATATAAGAGAAGGTCATACGCGTATGACATGACACATATTTGAAAAACCCAAATTTCACTTATTTAGCCGAAAAACGCGAATTTTCAAGGGTTGAACTAATATTCAGTGCAAAAACACGTTTTGAATGCTGGAGAACTCATAATTTCGTTGTGGATCAAGTATTTCATGAATCCTAAGTGATTAATGACCTCTTTTCATCTCTTAATTTGTAATGTCTGCATCTTTTATTTTGTTTTTCTTTACTATTATGAGTAGCTAACCCCCCATATACACACAAAATGGTAGGGGGTGTCCCTAATTTGGATTTATGAGATAATTTTGATTTGAACCTTGTAATGACAATAATTTGATGATATTTGATTTGCTTGCAATTTGTTCTTAATGCTTTCACTTTTAGAATAACTGAGTTTGATTTACGATTAATATTTAGGCTAGATTGTAACACCCTAAGAATCCGCACGTAATTATCAATGAATTTAATTAACAAAATATAATCACTTAAGGTGTCACTCAAAATAATTATAGTCTGCTCCGTAACACGGTTTACAACAAAATATTTTATTTTCACTTAGGATGTTTACACGACATCCAACTCATCTGAATATTTGCATAATGAAATCATAATAAAGAAAACATAACAATTTAAAATCTCATAATAGTTTTCAAAACAAAATTAAAAGCAATGACTCACGAGTCTTCTCCAAGTGCTATCACACCAAAGCATAAAACAAATACGAGAGCATGCATTGTCTCTTAGGAAATTTCAACATAAAATAAATAATTCGCTCCTCAGTGTTACATATCAAAGCATAACTAAAGCTAACACGAATAAACTAAAAGAAATAGCTCTAGGAGCTAACTTCCACTCACAACAGTGTCTCTACTCTTGAGTATCAGCATGATGCCCATGTAAAGGCAACATTCAAACAGAAGGGGTGATAACTCATTTCAATAATAACAACATAAAATGTAAATAGAGTACAACATCTACACAATCATGCATAATACCATATCACATTCTCACTCCTAAACTATGATCAACATCACATACAACAACACCATCATCACACATAGTCATATTTCACACATATAATTCATTCATGTTATGCGACTCACGACAACGACAACGACTCATATGTATGTGGTATCAATTCAATATTTGGTTCTTCTTATGAACCTGATTTCCTCTTTGGAATCCTGAATTCCCTCTTATGAGTTTCGGATAAGTCTTTCGTCCCCCTTCGGACCTATGACTTATCTCCTTCAACATATCAACAATGGATGCATGACATGGTAATAATGCAATTAACATAACAATTATAATAATATTTAGTGATCCACAATCGATCACACAATTTCGACCATACGTAACATAATCCACCCTTTTGGACTATCACCAATATAATTAAACACACAATCCTAATCATTCACAACACATCAAATAATTTGTCAATACGGACCTCGTCCATATTCGTCACATCATACACTTCTTTCCCACCTACTACCAACCTATGATAAAATCATTAAAAATATTTTATCCCTAAAATAAAGTTACATCCCTCTGTTTCAACTACCTAATGCTTCTAACCCCGTCCCAAAATGATTTACGAGTTGAAAGTTATTATCAAAACTATACGTGAAGGCATTACCAAAAAGTTGTTGTTTTTTCTGAAATTTCCAGCACGATTTTCATCTTCTCCAACCCCAAAAACGTCCATGAAATCATCACCAAAAATATTTTACCCCTATAACAAAGTTATAGCCCTCTATTTCATCTATCCAATGCTTGAAAGCTCATCTCAAAATAATTTACAAGTTGAAAGTTACGATCAAAACTGTGCACGAAGGCGTTAACAAAAAGTTGTTGTTTTTCTGAAATTTCCAGCATGATTTTCATCTTCTCCAACCCCGTAAACGTCCACGAAATCATCACCAAAAATATTTTATGGTTTTAAATTCAGTCATAAACATACATATATCAATTATTATTTATATTCGTATAATAATTGATCTATATATTATATCAATCTCTAAAACCTTAAAACATCATCAATGATGGACATACATGAACACTTTAAAATATAAATTTCATTCAACAAATATCAACATTCATCATCAATCCAAAGAGAATTAAACTTTCCTCTACCCTTACATTCATAACCCTATTATTGAACCAAATTCTCACCCTTACCTTGTAATTCCAGAAAAATTCAAGCTTTTGGTTATTCTTTCCTTAGAGCTCTCATGAAGAAACTTTTTCTTCAATTCCAAAACTTTCACCTACTGTAAACTTTTTTCTCCACTTCTCTCCTCCTAAATTAAAAACATAATTTCTATCTTTCTAATATTCCATAAGACCCAGTTTATTACTAACTTACATTATTTATTTTAATTTTTCACAATTCGCACCCCAAACTCATTATTTCCTTTTATTTTATTATTTCATTTAAATAATAACACTAAAACATTATTTTAATTAATTAAATAATTATAAATAAATCTATCAACCTCTAATCACTCTCCACACTTTCTGCCCAATGGTCACCCACCCTTGTTTCCCTAACACATCTCAATCATCACACAAATAATAATTAGATACACTAATAAAATTATAATTAATTAATATAAATAATATTTAGAAAAATAGGGTGTTACATGGACCACCATTGTTAACGCTCAATTGCGAGTATTTCATAGTAGATATCACATAGGACTAGGGATATCCTATGGAAATCAGAATATTCTTGATTAAATTAATGTTTGATTTCATACGTAATTTACTATGGTCATATGAGATAATTTAAATGATTAAAGAATTTCTCACTAAGGACTTCGGAGCAAACACCGTTAAGGACCAGTAGCAGAATTGTTAAAATAAGTTGTTGCAAGGTCAGATTATTATTGTCAAACAATTCAATCATACATATTCCCTAGCATGTTCACTCATAATTTTTTTACACCGTTCAACTGCACTATTTACTTTTAATTGCAATTTATTTTTCTTTACTAAAAATACCAATTCAAAATTCTCAATATTTTGTTTAACTAAATTAAAACACGAACTTTGTATTGTTAAACAGTTCTTGAGATTGATACTTAGATTTCACATTATTATTATATTGACAGATTAGTACACTTGCTAATTTATCGATCAATTATGCATCCGTTATTGCTCTCGACTTCTCCGAACTTTCTAACAAGTGAGGCGGGGATTCAATTGGCTGCCAATTTTACCTCCATTGATCTAATCTCTTTGAGCTTTTCCTGTCTTAACTTCATTCTCACATAAAATCAAGCTATTTATATTTACAATAGAAATAAATTTGCCCTATTTTAGATTTACTCCTTTTTGAAGGGTGTGGTTTGGTCCCCTTCCTTTTATAGAAAGGACAAAGTAATAAAAGAGAACATGAGAGAATTCTTTTAAAGATAAATTGATTTTGGCCTATAATTCTATTTTTTAAATATGTCTTGAGGAATAGTTATTTGGTTTTCTTTAGGGTAACATTGATTGAGATTATGACTCGATGTACATACTTTTCATTTATAAACAAAGGTGTCAAATTTTCGTTTACTTACGTGGTAGGTTTTTTTTGAGAGAATAAGGGACTCAACTCTATTAATCGTCCAACTTCAATTATAATCAAACTAAATTATTCAATATTAATATAATATAGATAAGGTATTTTATAACATGGACTAATAATAAAAAGAGAGACAAAGGGAATATTATGTAAGTGTCTCAAAAGTTGAGCAGAAGAAATTATGTATAACCTGGATGTCACTTTATGATGCAGCATCAAAGGAAGTCTATTAGAAAAAATTGAAGTCACATATTAGACAAATGATAGTTATATTCTTTTCTAACATAGAAAGTTTATGAATATATGACAACAAATTTGTAAAGATATGCACGTAAATGGCCCACAAGTGGAATTGTGGTAGAAATTTCTGTTTATTCTATACTTCAAATTTTGGCTATATAGTTTTAATTAACAAATTTTTATAATTGATTCTTTCTTGCTGTGTGATGAAGCATATAATATATCCAATCATGAGCAAATTTTCTTTTTACATAATATGAAAGTTTTTTCATCGGTTGACATTTCGGATAGCTATCAATTCTTTCATTGTCAAAAATGTCAAAAATAAAAGGAGTGTCCAAGAGTTTATCTCAAAAAATAAAAGGAATACTAACAAATTGGTACCTAGAGCTTTGGTTAGGTTTTTGATCGTGTTTTCAAGAATCACACATCAGAGGTCATGTTTCTGGGAACGTGGGTTGTTGTTGACCAATCGCTGCAAAGATGAATGGTAACATAAATTTACCAAACTCCCTTCCAACTCTTGACGGCAAGAATTGGCTTCGATGGAGAAAACATATGCAATCTTTGTTTGACTTTCATGAAACCCTAGAAGTGGTTACTAATGGTGTTCCTGCGATTGATGAAGAAGCAACCGACGCACAGAGAACCGCTCATAAGGATGCCAAGAAGAAGGATTACAAGGCGGCGTTTTACATCTAATTGGCGGTTGATGCAACTAATTTTACAGAATCGTTTATGCTGAATCGACGAAGAAGGCATGCGATATTCTTATCAAGTACTATGAAGAAGGTGAGAAAGTCAAGATTGTCATGTTGCAAACTTTGCAACGACAATATGAATTAGTGTCGATGGGAGAATACAGAAAGATTACAGACTATATGTCGAAGGTACAGAAACTCGTCCATCTCATGAAGGGTTATGGTGAAACCCTAACTGATAAGATGATAGTTGAGAAGGTAATGCGTATGTTGACCTCTCAATTTTATCACGTTATCATAACTATTCAAGAATATAACAATCTTAAAACCCTAAAACTTGAAGATTTGGTTGGTTTGTTGGAGGTGCATGAGATTAGGATCGTCGAAAGGAAAAGAATTCAAGACTCAATACAAGCACTACAAGCTCATACATATCTTCTAGTCGATCATACATATCTTCATCATCTTTATCTATTTGCGATGTCACATTTCTATTATTATCCACTTTTCCATGCCACATTCATGTTGTATAATTTTGACATATCACATCACAACATATGTGATGTAATATTTCTTTCTTTTACTGCTTTTTGATATTCCCGCAAATAACACAAGGACAATAAAAGATACCATTATTGTCGGAAACATTTTTACGGTGAATTCAAGGAATTCAAGAACTCCTTTCTCATACACCGGACCTAATCTACCAGCTTTCATCCAACTACGACCCATAACAAATTCTGAAATTTATATCAAAAGACTAATATGAATGATACACTAATACTACACACATAACATCCTAATATGATTATATGCATATGCATATTCAACACCAAAACCTAAAGCATATTCACAAAATGTGAATATAACATGAACATGGCAACATGAATAATACACATGACAATATCAATGGCGAAAGTATTGATTCATGAAATGAAACAAAAGCCATCATCATTTATCTATTAAAAAAAGAAACAAGTAACCCTAGCGATGAACATAAACATCTAGAAGCGTCAGAGAAAGAATGATAAATAATCTTAGCGAAGAAAATAAACATTTAGAAGTGTTAGAGAGAGCGAGAGAGAGAGAGAGATAGATAGATAGATAGAGATATATAGATAGATAGATAGATAGATAGATAGATAGATAGATAGATAGATAGATAGATAGATAGATAGATAGAGAGAGAGAGAGAGAGAGAGAGAGAGAGAGAGAGAGAGAGAGAGAGAGAGAGAGAGAATGGTAATGTTCCGTAACTCGAAGAGGATGACAACTTTGTTTCCATAAATGATCTTTGTTTCTAGAAATGAATGAAGATGGTGAAGATTTCTCAATCGGTATCGTCTCGTTCGCTAGGGCACCCTTGTGTGTAATGAACAAAATAAAGTACTTGTTATGTTTTAATTTTGTGGGAAATAATTTCACAAGGATTTCAAGCTTCAACCATAGTGAAATATGATATGATTACTACTTGCATAATAGATAATCGATCTAGAAATACACCCTCAGATAGTACAAAGACCATTCAAATATGGTATAAATATCACTCGTAGTATTTGGTATAACGACTAGTCATAATAATTTCTCAAATCAAGATAAATTCTAATAATTGTCCAAAGAGAGTTCAATAATGTTCATTTGACCATTCAAAATAATTTCTCAAACAAGAGAAATTCAAATAATTCTCCAAAGAGAATCCAAAAATTAATACTTGTAATTTCTCAACTCAAACAAGGAGAAATGAGCATAATTCTCTAAAGAGAATTCAAGAAAATACTCATAAAATTCAACGAGTAGAAAGAAAGGGGAAAAAGTTGGTGCTTCAACAATTCGAAAGACGTAGAATTATGAGAGTGAGGATGGAAAAACTCAACAAAAAGAGTTTTTTGGTGTGTTTTGGAATGAAACAAAGAATTTCCTTATATAATGAAGTGAGGTAGCTAAGATATCTCACCTAAGCAATGTGGTACTGAGTTTTTTCAACTAACGCACAATGTGGGACTTAAGGAACTTTTCAAATTCATCTCCCCATATTGGATTATTGACATAATGTTTCAACAATACCCCACTTGAATTTAAAAAAGTGTTTTAGAAGTAACATCAAACGTTTATAAGATTATACATAAACAAATGTGTCTACCACTTGAACCTTTACGTAGCAAGTAGGACTCATATTCAACAAGAGTGACACAATTAGTACCATCTTCTTTGATGTATTTTGGACTTTCTCTCTAGCAAATCCTTTCGTCAAAAGATCTGCTAAATTTACATCAGTGCATACATGATCCATTCTTAGATCTCCTTTAGAGATACAATCTCTAGTAGTGTTATGCTTTCTTCTAATTTGAAGTCTTTTTCCATTATAATAATTGTTCTTAACTTTTACAATGACCGTGGTAGTATCGTAGTTGATCAACACAGCTGGCATAGGTTTTCCCCACAAAGGTATCTCAGCTAGCAAGCATCTTAACCAACTTACTTATTCCTTAGCAGTCGCTAATGCTATCATCTCATACTCCATAGTGAATTGAGCCAAGATAGTTTATTTCTTTGATTTCCAAGATACTAAATATATATCCACTCGTTGCTTTGAAATCATCAGATAAGGTATTCCAATCCTGCATCATTGTATCCTTCAAGTACAACAGGAAATCTCTGATAATAAAAACCGAGATTCATAGTCCTTTTAAGGTACCACATGAATCGCTCTATAGCTTTCCAATACTCATTACTCAATTTACTAGTAAACCTGCACACCAATCCTATGACATATGCAATGTCGGGTCTAGTACAATCAGTGGCATACTTGACTGCCAATGATGCTCGCATATTCTATTTGTTTGAAACTATCATCAGTGTTCTTAAACAGTTTTTCACTTGGATCGTATGGTGTGCAAGCGGGTTTACAATCAAAGTAGTTATATTCATTTAAGATCTTCTCTTTATAATGATTCCAAGAATCACACTCGCTTCTTTGAGGTTTTTCCTATCAAAGTTGTTGCTCAACAATGATTTCACATCATTAACGACCTAAATGTTTAATCTAAATATGAATAAATAGTCTACATAAAGACATATG
Organism: Lathyrus oleraceus; assembly: GCF_024323335.1. Classification (NCBI taxonomy): domain Eukaryota; kingdom Viridiplantae; phylum Streptophyta; class Magnoliopsida; order Fabales; family Fabaceae; genus Lathyrus; species Lathyrus oleraceus. Next base: position 116,148,953 of record NC_066579.1, read on the forward strand.
ATAGTGCAAATGCGATTCTCATATTTGTAATAAACATATTTGTCACTTTCATTCACTTTGTACCCATTCGATATTATTAAGTTTTCAAACTTTTCATTTTATTGCATAGACGCTTGTTTTAGACTATACAAAGACTTGTTTAACTTACAGACCTTATTTTCTTTCTCGTGAATCATAAACTCTTATGGTTGGTCCATATAGATTTCTTCATCTAAGTCACCATTAAAAAAAGTTGTCTTTACATTCATTTGGTGTACTATTAAGTTATAAATGGCGAAAATTGAAATTAATACCCTAATGGATGTAATTCTAGTGACTGGAGAAAATGTGTCAAAGAATTCTATATTTTCTCTTTGCCTAAAACCCTTGGCTACAAGCCAAGCCTTGTGTTTATCAAGAGTTCCATCGGGTTTTAGTTTCTTTTTCAAAACCCATATACAACCAATTGGTTTACAACCAGGAGGCAAGTCTACTAAGTGTCAGGTCATGTTAGATTCTAGAGAATTTATATCATAGTTAATAGCTTCTTGCCATAAATATGCATCCAGACATTACAAGGCTTCTTGAATATTTGCTAGATCTTCCTCTACTATATAGGTTGCATAATCGGCTTCATAATCTTTAGTAACTCTTACGCATTTACTTCTTCGAAGTTATGTTTTTACTTCGTTGTTGTTTTAGTGCTTCTTATCATAGGAATGTGATTCGATTCAGTGCCTCCATTATTTCTCGATTTGAAAGGAAATTTGTCTTCATAGAATTCAACATCATTTGATTATATGATCACTTTAGCATTTAGGTTATAACATTTATATGCTTTACTATTTGTTGTATACCCAATGAATACACATTCATATGCTCAACTAGCGAGTTTGACTCACTTCAGATCCGGAATTCTGACATAAGCCAGACAACCCCAAGTTATTAAATAATACAAGTTTGATTGTCTTTTCTTTAATATCTCATAAGGAGAGATCTTGCTTTTTGACTTGGGAACTCGATTCAGGACATAGCAAACAATAAAAAAATTCCCCCTATTAGTGAGGTGGAACACCAGAATTTAACATAATTTCAACAAGTTCAGTAGAGTTCTATTCTTTCTTTCTTCTTTACCATTCATTTCAGGAGAATATGGTGCAGTCGTTTTGTGTATAATTCAATGTTGTTTTTAAAATTCATTAAATAAACTAAAATAATATTCAGTTCCTATATCACAACAAAGTCTCCCAATCTTGTTACTAAATTGAATTTCAATTTCATTCATAAAAGTCTTAAACATAGCAATTTCACAAAAATATCATGTTTAGTGATTGTGTACAAATCTACGCCAATAGAATGACTAAACCTTGACTTTTTTCGAAGAAAACCATAAACAAGATTCTTTATAATCTTTGAAGTATACATGATATCCTTCAAGATTAAAGTCTTTTCAGAGGTGGACACTGGTCCACTTCTCCAATACCGTCAACTTTAGTGTTATGGAAAACTCCCAAAAACACTTTCTTATTCGTGTATGTTTTGAACATTACACGATCATAACAAACATGACGAGAAGAGACAATGTCTATCCACCAACCATCAGATTCACCAATCATGTTGATTTTAGTAATCAAAACAATAAATTACTCATTAATTAAGTTAACCTATGCATTAGGGGCAACACAAGGTTTAGACTCGATCTTAAATTTCTTAATTATATGACCTAGTTTTCTACAATTGAAGCAAGAGAAAACACCAGTGTCATTTCTTTATGGTGGTACTTGTTGCCTATCAATTGGAGTAACAGGGGCCCTTGAAGGGTTCTCATTCTTAATTCGGTTCACACATTGTGGTTCTGATTCTTTAATCATTTGCCAAATGGCTTTAGAACTAAACCAATTTTTTTTTTTTGAAACAACCAAGACTTTTCTTTTTTATCTTTTCTATGAGATTCTTCTTCAACTCGAAGGCGAATAATCAGACTCTCAATTAAAAATTATTTTATCTTGTGGTGAAACAAAATTTTAAAAAACTTTCAAACTAGGGGGTAATTTGTCAATAATAAAAGCAATTTAAAATTGTTCATCTAAACACATACCTTTTGTAATTATTTCATGAGAAGTATTTTGAAGTTCATGGCCTTGTGCTTCCACGGATCTTCTACCATCTGATATTTTAAGTAGTGGCTTATGACACACTTCTTTGTTCCAGCTTCTTCATTATCATATTTCTTTTATAGAACTTCCCATACATGTTTAGCAGTCTTGCAATTACTGTAGTAATCACACAGATTGTCAATAAGCCTGTTCAGAATATGGTTTTGCAAAGATAATCTTTATCTTTTCAGATGAAAATTTCTTTTTTGAATTGTAAATCATCCACTTTAACTTTTGCTGCAGAGTCTAATTCATACGAGTTTAACAGGTTTGTCCCTATTAATTTGTTCAGTTGATCCATAAGGAATAACAAGATTGTCCTGAGTCAAAACGTGGGCAACCTTCTTTAAGGTATAATAAAATTTTCATTTTAGTTGACCAATATTTGAAGTGAGAATCCTCAAAATTAAATTGTTTGTCAGAGAGAGAGAGAGAGAGGCCACATAATTACCAATAACTTCTTCGGTAGCCATGACAGTTTTTCAAACGTCTTAAAATTATTGTTTTACGATTTTGAAAATCAACCACAAAAGAAATTACTGGGTCGAACTGCAGACTATGTCGCTCTCTTTAAGACATTTCGTAGTACTACCTAAAATTATGCAAAACAGTCGAATTGTCGCGTCACCTTCAAGATTAAACAGATCAATTCAATTATAATCAAACTAATTTATTCTAAGATATTATAATATAAATAAGATATTCTATAACATGGACTAATAATAAAAAGAGAGACAAAGGGAATATTATGTAAGTGTCTCAAAATTTGAGCTTAAGAAATTATGTATCACCTGGATGTCATTTCATGATGCATCATCTAAGGAAGTCTATTAAAAAAATGGGTGATGCACTGACGGACAGTGTAAATTTATTTTATATTGTTAATCAATGACGATCATGCATTCGTCAAATAAAATTAAAAATTTTAAACTATTTGTATGACATGACAAAATAATATATTTCTATTTAATGATAGTAATATTCTTTTCTAACATAAGGTTTATGGTAAAGATATACACATATTCTCTACTCAATAGAACCAATTCAACTTTACTATCAAAAAAACCAAACTTTAATAAATAAATTATTTCAAAATCATTCCTACAAAATCTAAAACAATCACATATACTTCATATAATTTCTACTCTAAGATTTCACATCTCACACAATCATCATGAGTTTAAATACATGATACAAATAAGCATCAATGGACAAGGAAACATTAATAATAGATATTTTTATTTCTTCTTTATTTTCCGTCCATTGTGCTGATGATTTCAATTATGACATACTTCCATGGTTTGAATTTTCCATAACTGTAAGTTTGAATGAATCAGCAACGTTTTCCACAATATAATATCCGCATCGTAACCGCGAGACAATCCCAATTTAAAAACTTGCTTAGGTCTAAACCATTTCTTCACTATGGCATGTTGATGAAACAGGTTTAGCCAAGTATGTAGGGTTACTATCTCCAGCCATAATGACAACAATCTTAGGCTCTAAATCCACCACCATTTCCACATTCTTCATAGATTTATCTTCGTTTGATAAAATGGTAGATGATGAATTTTCTTGACAAGAACAAGCTAGAATAACTAATGCAAATGTTACAATTGCAAGCATGAGAACTATGCTACCAAAAATGTAAGGAATAGGAGAAGCAACGTTTTTGAAACCACCACCAGCAGCTACATCCATATTTCAATTACTAACACTTACAAAAGAAAACAAAAAAATTTCCTCGATTAAAAAAGAGGGAATTAATTTATAGTGCATGTTAAAGCAACACAATGAATGGAAGTTCTATGATTTATGAAGTTGCACGTAAATGGCCCACAAGTGGAATTGTGGTAGAAATTTCTGTTTATTTCTTACTTCAAATTTTGGCTATATAGTTTTAATTAACAATTTTTGATAATTGATTCTTTCGTGCTGTGTGATGAAGCATATAATATATCCAATCACGAGCAAAAAAAATTTCTTTTTGCATAATATGAAAGTTTTTTCATTGGTTGACATTTGGGCTAGCTATCAATTCTATCATTGTCAAAAATAAAAGGAGTGGCCAGGAGTTTATCTCAAACAATTGCATACGTTCTTTTGCTGCATTACGTTTTCCTTTATAGCGTACTAGACTTGTCGGAGACGATAAAAGTTGAATGCCGTAGTTGAATTTTAATCTCTTAACTAAAGCGTCTGAATTAGATATGGGGTACAAGTGTAAGACCTTAAATTTAATACCGCCAAGAAGGCAATCCATACCCTAAAAAGAAGGCAATTATAGAGTATCCCTTTAGAGTATAAACAAAGTTTTGTTTGTAAAAAAAACACCACTAGAAAAAACATCTATTATGGTTGGGAGAAAAATTTCGCTTCAATTGATGGTCAGTAATTACGTATAATGCAATAGAAAGTGCACTACTTTTCACCTAGGCTAATGGCCGATGTGAAATACAGGATATCACACCACTTTTTATCATGGTTGAAATATCTGACTGTAGAGAAAAGTGGAATGATCATGAGTTTGATATCCAATAACAATATTTTTTTCATTTTTAAAATAGCATGTATCACTAACTTGTCACCATGGCTGTGGCTTTCAACCAAGGTGATAGATAGAGGAAAATCACTTTTCTCCGCACTGTGGTGAGATACTTGGTTTTATTAAAATATATTTTTTAAATTTACATAATTTTCATGATAACCTATATTTTAATGAACTAGAATAGGTATAAAAAACAACAACTGAACATTTGTGAACCAAAACCAAAATGGAAAATGTTATGAACCAAAATAGCACACACTTTATACATTATTACATCAAACAAAGAAACAACCAACATACAAAATTAGTGCGCACTTGATTTATTAATCAAAAGGAAGCAAGAAGCATAACATGAACGAGCGTCTTTTGGTATCTTGTCTTTAGACACCTATAAGTTGAAATAATACTACTTGTGAGTCTAACACTTATTGACATACATGTACAAAACACTTAGAAATTATAACATCAAACAAGGAAACAATCAACATATAAAATTAGTGTGCACTTGATAAAAGAAGCTAGATGCACAATGTGAATGGACGTATTTTGGTGTTTTGTCTTTAAATACCTATAAGTTGAAATAACAATACTTCTTAGTATAACACTTGTTGGCACACATGTAGAAACCCTTAAGAAATTATAACAAACAACGAATTATAAATAATCAATAAAAAATATTTACTAATTAGTTTTTTCATATGTCTTCTTGATGATATAAACAAATAACATGTGCATCATCTGTATCATTTTGCTCGTATGAAGTATGCACATGTGTTACAAAAGAAGGGGTCTCGGGAATATAAGAGTTAAATCCTGAATTTTGTCATTATGAGGAATTTGTTTTTCATGGAGAATAATTGGTTATCTATTGTTAGAAGGATCAGTGAGATACAACACTTATTTTGCTTAGGATGCCATGATGAAAGGTTCGTTCATATAAGTTGCCTTGCGAATATTGACCCATGTGAATCCCAACTCATCAGTTTGTACACTAGTGTTATTGCCAATCTACTTGCATTTAAATAAAGGTACTTTTAATACAACATAACCAATCTCGCAAATCTCCTTAATAACCACAAAGTATAGTCTAGTGGCAATTAAAGGATTCTTATCTATCGAACTAGAGAAGTGCATGGATTCAGAATCAACCATAACTCCATTATTTAGCGTTGTACTAGGATCATCCTTTGATTTTCTATAAAAGGAAAATTTACTAATGTCATATGCAGTCCAAGTTATTACATTAAACTTAGGCATATATGACATCTATTTAATTGTCTCACATGCACTCCTATTATTAGAAATCCTTTCACTAAATCAATTTATGAAACTATTGTTATGATCTTTCAACAACCACTAGTCAATCATCCAGGAGAACTTTTCCTTGATAAGTGTTTTGTGAGCGGATAAGTAAGGTTGAATTTCATCAATATTATTCAATATATACAAATGTGTTTTAAAAACTAATCACGGGTGTTGTTTCTTTTGGATTGACTGATTTTGCAAAATAACAAGATGAATAAGTGTTCAAGTTTGTCAACTTGCTTCAAGATGATTTTCTGGCGCAAAAGGGACACATGTGGATATGACATATGAGCCTTTCTCAATAGGCAAGATTCCTGCATTTTGGAACGAATTTTCTGTTGAAGATTTAGTTAGATTTTATTACTTTTATCTAGCAATATGATTATTTGATTTGTTGGACAATTGTGAAGATCAAATAAAGTTTAAATGTGATTACAATTTGAATTTGAATTAAACCAAATCATATTTTCAGTTGGAGATATTTATGGATCAAATAATATTCAACTGATTGTGCAAAGATTTTGGACGAAATTAAGGATAATATACAAGGTGAAAAACCCATATTACTTTTGCTATATATGGAGCTTAAGACATGCATTGGAAGGCAAGCAATATTCATTGAAGATTTAGAGCGATAGGGTTTAGAGTCCTTGTTATTTATTTATGTACATCTCTATGTTTCAATAACTTGTCATAGAAGGTTTGTCTAGTTGAGGTATAATATTCAACATTGATAATTGGATTAATTACCAATCACTAGGGCTTAGCGATTGTAAGACCCCAATTTTGACCCTAAGATCTCTCATGCAATCTCATCATATGCATTAGCATTAGGATCACACATTGGCATCCTCCTTATCCCTCATTCATTGGGTTTGCATTGGGAGAGATCACCAAGCACACTTTTTATTGTATCATACTTTATTTTTCATTATTTACTAACCAAAATACCAAAAATATGTCAATGTATAGTTTGTTACTTTTGTAGGTAGTGTGTGTGCTCACTTATGCTCCATCAAGCTCACATCTAGGGTTTGAGACCCTCAATTCTAGGAGTTCAACCAAGAGATGGTTCACATTGGTTTTAGGCATCATATATGGAGCCCCATGATCTTCACATTTTGATCAAGAAATCATCAAGAATTTGGAGTTTGTTTGCTTTGGAAACCCTAATTCATCTGGGTATCTTGTGTAACTTCTTCAACAAGTTTCTTTAAGAATTGATCAAATATTTCAAGGTATACTCCATATTACATCATCCTACACATATATTATCCTCCATGAGTCCTAAAAGTCAAGAGAATGTCAAGTTAGTAAGTTGGTTCGTGCTGGTTGACCAAGGAAAGTCAACTAGTCAAAACTGGGGTTCCCTAGACCCTATCTCCTATAATTTTTGTCATATGAAAATGATTCCAAGAGAAATATTACTCAAAATGACATTAAAAACAACTTTCATGTTGAGGTAAAGATATATTTTTGCTTGGAAAATCATATTTTATGGTGAAAGATTATAGGTCATTTTGTCTGAACCCTAGTCTGGAGGTCAACTTCCCAAGACCATAACTTGCTAAATTTTTAGAGATGAAAGCTATTCAAATTCCATGATTAAATTCAAGATTTCTAATTTAACTTTTATGTGTGTAGGAAGTTCAAATTCAACTTGAAAATACATGTGCCAAGAGGAAACATTATAGGTCACTTTTGACCAATGTTATTGAACAAGTGATTTTCCTCAACTTCTAAAATGCATAACGCCTTCATTCCAAACCCAAATGAGGTTAAATTGGTGATCAAATTTAATAGGTTTGAAAGAGATACAACTTTGATGAAGGAACGTTTTTAATTTAAAGTCCAAAGAAAAAGTTATTCAAGGTGGAAGAAGTGAACATTTGATTTGGGACTTAGAAAATTTTCAAATATGTTTGATTTTCCAAACTTCCACCTCAAAATTCATCATGATCAAAGATTCAAATGAAAAAGTGTTCAACATGAAAGTTGTTCCCCTTGATCTCACATTTCCAGAAAGTCCAAGATCATCTCATTTGGATCAAAATTGAGGGACTTGTGCATGGCTCCATTGTGGGAAGTGTTTTGGCAAGATTCAGATTCAAATGATTATTCTTCTTTGCATGCTTCCGCATGATGATTTCAGTACACTTTGCACACGAACTGGAGTTGGATTACATCAGTCCTTAGGCCTAAATCATTGCCCATGCACCCATGCAATGAGGTTTCTAAATTTGGCCAAATTTCAAGTGGTACAAAAATCAAATTCATTGCCTATTTAAACAAGCTCAAGGCTTCAGAATCAAGATCAACACCTTGTCCAAACTTTGCTAGACTGATGCAAACCCTCACTGCCATAGAATTTCTGAAGGTTTCTCTTGAAATCGAGCTTGAAATTCATCTTCTGTTTGGAAGTTCAAACTCCAGAAATTGACTTCCATTTTCATCTCAATTGGTTTCTGCAAGCAAGAAGAAGAGAAAGCAAGCAAATCCAGATCAAGATCAAGTGAAATTAGACCAACTCGAAAGTGATTTTTCAGAAACTTCATCTCTTCGATTCTCTCTCAATTTTTCACCATTCTTTATAATTTTTTGTTGTCTGAAGTTCTATCAATGTAGGCAAGAAGATTGAGTTGCTTTGATGTCAAATCGAAGAAACTCAGTTCATGATCCTCAAGATTCAAATCCCTGTATCTTTTTATATACTTGGAATTGGAGAAAATTGAGGCCAGATTCGTGCTCCTGAGCATTTTTCCTTAAAATTAGTGTATTCACTTTTCATTTTTCATGAAGTTGAGCTTGAACCAGACCGGTGGTGATCATCGGACAAAGATGACCGGAGCTAGGGCTCCGGTGGTATGTTTGCATTGCCCAGACCATCTGATCTTGGTTCCACGTTTTAATCAGGACCCTTGCTTTTGATTACCACGCGTGTTGCGCTTTTACTTAAGCCCACCATGGGTAACACGCGTGTGGCCATCAAATCTTCCACCTTAATTAATGAGGGAGAACGGATGGCCCTTGACTTTCCATATTTTCTGATTTTTCATTTAATCCATTTATTTTAATTAATTCATATTAATTTCATTTATAATCTGAAAAATATGGGACTTTCACCAAAAATCTTTAAATATTTTCCTCTTTCATTTTCTGAATCAAAATTATTTTTGGGATTAATTTTGATATTTTTCATGATTTAATTGTTTTTGTGCATATTTTTAATTGTTTAAAAATACTTATGAAATTTTTTGTCTAAGGTCCTTTGACCTTTTTTGACCTAGGATAAATCTCTTGGCCATTTATTTGGTGTTTTGAAGAGGTTTTAGGTTTTGACCAAACTAAATTTTATTTAAATGCATTTCTAATTTGATATTTTAATTGATTAATTGTATAGAAATTATGTTGAGCTATTTTCATTGACTTGTGATGTTTGACTATGTCTTTGGGTCTTGGTCAAGGTTGATTTGACTTTTGTTAAGTTAAAATCATTGGATTTAGGGGATTGATGAAATCTACATTTCATCTCCCAAAATGAATGAATGATTTTAATTTGATAAAATTCCTCCCATGACCAATTTTTATTTCTCTCATCTCCCCTCCCTCTTCATCTTCAATCCCATTTGTAAGTCTGAAATCAGTCTAAGAGGGGGGTGAATTAGAAACCTTGAATTTTTCTTGTTGTAAGGATTATTTTTCTGGTTTATAATGGTGTTTAGGAAAGTGGTAAAGTGCAGAACAATAATGACACGGAGATTTATCCTGGTTCCCTTCACAATCTGAAGGTACATCCAGTCCCCTTTCCAACAAGAAAGATATTTCCACTATTTGTTAGGACTTGTACAATGACCAACAAAGACCACCAAGAACAAACTCTTGGATTTCCAACAAAGTCCACTTATGAGAACAATCCTCTCAAAGTGACTCTCTTGTTTCTAAACAACAAGGAAACCTTCTTAGTGATAAGAGAACAATCATCTCCTATGCACCTCTTACTATCAAACAAGTAAGGATAAAACACTCACTATCTTAATTCCACTAATGCTGGAAAAATTAAGATGTGAAGAACAACAAGTGTATAATTTAAATGGAAGTTTGAATAATCTGGAAATATCTACACATCAATCAAAGGATTGATCTTCTCCTTTTGGAATAATCAATCTCACAATGTTTATAGAAGTGTTCAAATGATGCATATGAATTTTGGACACTTATCTTTGAAAATAGTAAACAAAAAAAGATTGTGAAAATTAACTTTTAAGGAGGTGATTTGCAATCTGAAAATTTTTAGTTTAAATATCCTTCTATGAACCTCTTTAAACAGGTGCAAACAACCAATGGGTGCCATGGTTCATATAGAAGAAGCATGAACTGAAAATATGAAAACTTGCAATTTTTCTACAAAAATTCCCAGTAGTAACCGGTTACCCAAATTGTGTTAACCGGTTACATTAATTGTAACGTTAAGAAAAATTCAAAATTTAAACTGTGTAACCGGTTACTGTTAGATGCCTGTCGCAACGCGAAAAACAACCGGCGGAAAAAGACACAGACAGAGCCGCCACCGTGCGTTATTTATCCCAAAGAAGGGAAAGGAAACGCTCGAAGTAAACCTGGAAAGGAAATGGTCTTGCGACCAGAGATGCAAGGCACGGGAGTCGGTTACGCAAGGGGAAGGTATTAGCACCCCTCACGTCCGTCGTACTCGACGGGATCCACGCTCAAGAGAATAGAAAAAGGTTGTTGATAAACTGCTCAAAGAATGCACACACACTGGAATAATAAAACACAGATGGAAAGAGATGGAGGCGGACTCGGCAAGATGTCGCATCCTGGGCCTACTTAGTTTGTCAGAAACAAACATCAGAGTCGACGGGAAATGGGAAACGGGCTCGCTAGGATATCGCATCCCATGCCTACGTATCTCATCTGGAATGAGAATCAGAGCTACCGTAGTTCAGCTAACGCACGCCAAAACAAAACACACGCAAAGACGCTGAGACGTCAAAAGAAACATAAATGGAAACAGACTGCCAATGGCTGGTCTTACGTCCGACTCCGAACAAAAGAAACACTAACAGGAAACCGAATGCCAATCGCTGGGCTTATATCAGACTCCAAACACACAACAAATAGGAAACGGAATGCCAATCGCTGGTCTTACATCCAACTCCTAACACACACACAAAAAGGTTAACAAATTGACAAGCTAACAGGGAGTTTGGTACTCGGACCTAAAAGCTGTGAAGCAAACACCAAGAAGACGTTGAGACGTCAGAAGAAACAAAAAGGGTGAACACACAGACTAACAGGGAGTCAGGAACTCGAGCCTGATAGCTGTCAAGCAAAACACACGCAAAGAAGGAAAAGGGTGCCCGGAGAGATCTCGCATGATCTCATGCCTACGTACCTCATCTGGTATGAGGATCAGGGCGACGTAGTTCCCCTTAATAGGGAAAAAACTCTCTCCTAACCAGAGACCGGGAAATAACAAACTAATAGGGAGACTGACTCGAGCCTAAAAGTTGTCATGCAATCCACAATAGTCCTAGGTTGAGGTATCTGAACAGAACCTAACTCGCACAGGCAGTAAGTCAAGCAAACAACAAATAAACAACCAGTAAACATCGCAGGTGAACAGGTATCACACACTATATGCAAACAAGCGGCTCATACAAGGCTGGGCTTTAGTCAAGGGGTCATATCAACCTCGACAAACAAGCCAACTGGAAGGGGTATCTGACAAAGCTCTTAACCACTGACATTGACCGTCAGGGTGAGCAGATGAAAAGGTAATGAGGGTTGGACCTCATAGCTCTTAACCCAGGCCTGGGTGAGCTTCAAACAATGAAGGTGTGGGAGTCCAGAATGGGGAACTCTACTCCACATGACTGACTCTATATACAAGGATCTTGGGTGTTTATTCAAAATGCATCAGCACGTAGTACGAGCAAGATGAAAGACTCAACTGAATAGCAGGGGATGGATTGCACATCCTTTCTATCTGCCAATGCCTCTTCACTTAGGAGGTCTTTACATGTAACCATGCCTCATTGAGGTCTTTAGCACAAAATTAAACAATCAAGAACATGGCCTCTTAAGGAGGGCTTCAGACAGGTGCCTGCCAAAGATAGCAGGTCTTCCAGACTACATGGAGTTAAAGAAATTACCTAAGTGGTATGCCAACCAAAAGCAAAGCAAAGCAACTCAAATAATGAGTTAAAGCGGCTAAATTACCTGTAAGAAAAGCTAAACCATCAGTATTCTATTCAAACAAACAACCAACAGTTAATAGATAACAACAGACAGACAATCCCAATATGTAAAACATGCAAGCCACAAGAGGCAAACACTCAAGTGATTCACCAAAGGACCTCTTGAAGATCAATCAATGGCAGCAATGTGTTCAAGGCCTTGCAAGCTCCAGAATTACTCCTATATTGATGTTATGAAGTCTGAAGTTGAAATTGAAGCTTGAAACGAACTAGATCTTGATTAATTTGCCATTTCCATCTTCATGTTCATGTATGGAGTATGCATAATTCTTCACCAATTTCCACAAAAAATGACTGATTCATGCTCCAAATTCCATGCAGATGATGGATCTATCAAGAAAATGTGTGGTTGTGTGGAGAAAATTTGAATTCCAATAAGAGAAAAATTTGGAGGGAAGAGAAAATTCTAAATCTAGAAAATGTGTAATCTGAAAATTCTGTTATGATTTACTATTTATAGGCCATGTTAATTACCATGCTAATCCTAATTTGTAATGGTTAATTAGGATTAGTGATAATTGGAATGGAATGCAAAAAATGGAAAATGATGTATCATGGCCATGCACCACGTGAATAGTAGCATGAAAATGCTCACATTCACTTAAAACCATCTCATAAACATAATGCAAGTGGAATTTTACTCATGTGATGCACCAAATTTGAATTTCTCAATTTCCCTCCAAAATGCACTTGAATTAGCACATGATCACATGATGAAATTTCATGCAATGCCATGAATGATTTGGAAAATATATGTCATGAGGAGCAAAGTGCAAAAAGAGGCACTCAATTTGGAGTTATGAGTCAAAAGTTATGACACTTTGAAGTTCCAAGCATACTTGATGATCATTTGGCCATATCTCCTCAATAATTCATCATAAATTCATGATCTTAGACTTTTTGGAAATGGGAGAGAGAGATATACAACTTTCATGTTGGACAAAATTTCATTTGAAGCTTCTTTGATGATGTAAGATCAAGTTGAATTTGGACCAAAATCGTTCCATTTTTGGAAACTTGAAATTACAGGTCACTTTCCATTTTGGGAAACTTTTGCCATGACCTCAAATTCTTCAAGACATATATTTGTAATGACCAATGAACCCCCTTTGAACATGAATGAGATGTTGAAACTCATTTTTCCACCTCACAACCCTCAGTTGACTTTCTGTTGACTTTCTGGTTGACAGATGACTTAGAAGTGCTATGATCAGCTTAAGCCTCAACCACTTGAGGAATTGGCTTCAAAATGAACCTTGGCTCATATAAACTCAATAGGATGATCATGCGATCCCACTCTCCATAGAATACCTCATCTTCTTGCAAAACCCTGACTGAAAGAATGCAATTGATTAGGGTTGACTATAGGTCAAAACCCTAATCCCAAGGAACCTGAGCATGAATTCTGAAACCTTTGATAAGGACATAACCATGATGATGATGGTGTACCCTTGCAATCAAGATAATTCTCAACCTCCTTGAGGAACCAAGAAAACCCTAATTGAAGCACAAACCCTCAGATGGTTGGTGATCAATTCAATAAGACCCTCAGGCTTGAACTATACAACTTCTCCATCTCTGACAAGACCTTAGAGGATGACTTGATTATTATTCACATGATATGCAAAGATGCAATGCCTAATGTCCTAAAACATGAAATACAATATGCTAAGCTAGTCCCAAGAAGAGGAGGGCAAATTTTGAGGTGTTACAATGCCCAAAAGTGCTTATTTGAGCTATCAAATGTGGGCATCTTTCACTCCTTTTTGTTGCTAAAGTGTTCGAAACCGCCTTTGTTTTAGATGAATTGCAATACAATGTTAAACGATCTTGGTACCTTTAATTTGTGCGTTATTGTGCAGGAATTAGGCATGAACTAATAGAAAATGAAGGCACAAGGAAGTTGGCAAAGGAACCAAGAAGAGAATGCTTTCATCAGCTTGCTCGCTAGGCGAGGGCTGTGGAGAAGGGCTCGCTAGGCGAGCACCTAGCGAACTGCCAGCGAACATCCTCAGAATTTTACAGTAGCAAATGTCAACAAACTCGCTAGGCGAGCAGCCAGCGAAGGTGGTAGCGAACACGCCCAGACGTGGTCAAAAGAGCAGCCAACACTTACTCGCTAGGCGAGCCACTAGCGAGCTCTCAGCGAGCAATTCCAGTAGCAAAACCTTCTGAACTCGCTGGAGCGAAGGTGGAAGCGTAGGCTTCGCCTAGCGAACATGAAATCTGGCCAAAGATATTTCTCTGGGCGCAGGTGCCTCTGGTGCCTCATTTTGGGGCTCCCTAGGCGAACCATTCTGCCCGCCTAGCGAGCATGACAACTCAGACAACAATACTATAAGTAGCAGGGGCTACTTTTTGGGACCATACTTTTATACTTTGTACTTTTACTTAGCATTTTCTTAGATATTTTCCAGCATTGCTCTAGAGATATTTTGTAACCTAGAAACCCATTTTTCTTCATCTCTTAACATTATTCTACAAAAAGAAGGTGGATTCCCATCCAATCTCGATTCTTCGACGTGGATGTTGATCAACCTTCAACCGAGACTTGTTGTACAAGCCACCATGAAAATGAGTGGCTAAGTTCTTCATTTTGTCAAGGTTAGATGTAGATGATCATAAGCTTTGTGTGTATATGGGATGATCTTCATTTGTAAACTCTTTAATGATGAATATATGGTGAAAACTTTGTTTTATTGATAATTCTTTATGTTGGTTTATGATCGAGAGATGTTTACCAACTCTTTACCAAGGTTTTCATCCAATCTTGTTTGTTAGCTAGAGATAGTAATGAATGATTTTGTTCACCATAAAGTTGAACCAAAAAGTTGTCATTTTGATAGATTGTGTTAGAGATAAACAATGGATCAAAATGGGAAAACCCACAATGTGTGTTAGAGATAAACACATTGGGAGGACTTTGTGAAATAGTTTATCATCTAAAGGAGTTTATAAGTTTTGTTAATCGAACATATACATGCAAAGTGATCGTCGAACCCTAACTTTGACAATATTTCTCAAATAGAAAAACCAAAAATTTTACGGCATTTTCTTACACTTTTATGCAAGCTACCGTGACTAAAACCAAAACCCCCCTTGTTACTACGAGTTAAGAATTAAAACAACTGTCGAACGGCAGCGATATCTCACAATCCCTGTGGAGACGATAACAAAAACCCGACATACCAAACCACTATCCAACAGTTACCATGAAAGTGTTAACCGGTTACATGCTAACAAAATCTGCCCAGAAATTGAATTTTGTTTCGGGTTAACCGGTTACCCCAAAAGTGTTAACCGGTTACCACTATTGAAAAAAGGAAAAATTGAGAACTTTTAAAAGCTTTAACCATTTTGAAATAAATTCTAAGTGTCCATATCAAATTATGCATGCAACAATCAATTGAACACTTTATATATAAACATTAACTAAGATTAAATTCCAATACCTTTGTGATCAATTTCTCGAGCGACTTTGAGCTATCTATGATTGAAACTTTGTGTGAATTTGCTCTATTGAAGTATTGATCCATTCTTTGATGATTGACCCTGTACGTGCATCGTTGTCTTCATCAAAATACTCGAGAAGCCATGTCTTCACATTCTCCCCCTTTTTGATGATGACAACCCGATTCAAAAGGCGGTTCTTGAAAGAGTCATCGGACTTGACGTTCTAACACGTTTGCTCCCCCTATGATAACGCTCCCTCTAAATTCTTGATTTATTTGGAGACTTTGAAATTTTGAGTTCCTGCAAGTTTGTTAGATACATACAATATATGCTAGAGAATCTCTTCTCCCCCTTTGTCATAATCGAAAAGGATGGGACAAGACATATTAACAGTTTGGAGATCATGCATATAAAAAGCATACAAAACATCATATAATTAAAAGCCATAATATATTTAAAAAAATGAAATTTATTTTTCAAAAAAAACAGAACAGCAGCGAGGTAACCGGTTACACGTAATGTGGTAACCGGTTACGTTAAACAAAAAGTAACACAGAAGTCAGAAGCACTACTGGTTAACCGGTTAACAGAAATGTCGTAACCGGTTACCTGATAGAAAAAATGCCTCAGAATTCAAATTTGCTACTGGTTAACCGGTTAACAAGGATGTGGTAACCGGTTACTTATTGAAAATTTTGTAAAAAAGTAGCAATTAAGAGTTCAAAACACCATTTTTTCTATTCTTTGGTAAGATAATAATGTTTTTGCATACCTTTTCCCTGGTTCATCATAAGACAGGTTATGACGAGTTTATATGTCACCTTCATCCAATATTTCCGAGCTCTCTTCGAATTTTGTAAAACGGTTCCTTTGCGAGAGGCTTGGTGAAAATGTCGGCCAGTTGGTTATGAGTATCCACAAATGTAACTTCAACATCCCCTTTGAGTACGTGGTCACGAAGGAAGTGATGGAGGATGTCGATATGCTTCGTTCTTGAGTGCATGACTGGATTTTTTGTAATGTTGATGGCACTTTTGTTGTCACATCTTAGCGGAATACATCCGAGATCTATTCCGAAATCTCGAAGTTGTTGCTTTAGCCAGAGTATCTGAGCACAAGAGTTGCCTGCTGCTATATATTCTGCTTCGGTTGTACTCATAGCAACACACACTTGTTTCTTGCATGCCCATGAAACTAGTGCATTTCCGAGAATGTGACATGTTTCACTCGTGCTTTTCCTATCTGTTTTACATCCTGTATAATCCGCGTCAGAGTAACCAATTAAATTGCACATACTACCTTTAGGATACCATAGGCCAACATTTGTCGTTCCCTTGAGATACTTCATGATTCGTTTGATGGCGGTGAGATGTGATTCCTTTGGATTAGCTTGAAAACGAGCACAGAGACATACACTAAACATTATGTCAGGACGGCTTGCCGTCAAATACAACAAGGAACCAATCATACCTCGATATTTGGTGATATCAATTGAAGTACCAGATTCGTCTTGATCAACATAAGTTCCGGATCCCATAGGGGTAGACATTTGCTTGCAACTATCCATGTCGAATCTTTTCAAGAGTTCTTTGTAATACTTGGATTGATTTATGAAGATACCATCATCTAGTTGCTTGATTTGTAAGTCGAGAAAATAATTCATTTTACCCATCATGGACATCTCGAATTCTCCTTGCATCATTGAGGAGAATTCTTCACACATATCTTTGTTTATTGATCCGAATATGATATCATCAACGTATACTTGTACCAACAATGTGTTGTTCTTGATTCTTTTGATGAAGAGAGTTTTGTCAACCTTGCCTTTTTAAAAACCTTTTTCACAAAGAAAGTTTCTAAGTCGATCATACCAAGCCCTGGGCGCTTGTTTCAATCCATAAAGAGCCTTTCTTAGCTTGAAAACATGTGAGGGATTCTTGAAATCTTCAAAGCCCTAGGGTTGCTTTACGTAAACTTCTTCGTTGATGTAGCCATTAAGGAATGCGCTTTTGACATCCATTTGAAAAAGCTGAAAGTTTAGTGAGCAAGCATAAGCAAGTAAAAGGCGTATAGCTTCTAACCTTGCTACCGGAGCGAATGTTTCTTCGAAATCAATTCCTTCTTCTTGGTTGTAGCCTTGTGCGACCAACCTTGCTTTGTTACGAACAGTGATGCCATTTTCATCAAGTTTGTTTTTGAAGACCCATCGAGTTCCAATGATGTGTTTATTGCTAGGTCTTAGAACAAGTTCCCAAACTTGATTTCTTTCAAATTGATTGAGTTCTTCTTGCATAGCAATGATCCATTGGTCGTCTCCTAAGGCTTCATCAACTTTGGAAGGTTCAATTTGAGAGACAAAATCCATGTTTAAGCAAGCATCCTTTAAATTCAATCTTGTTGAGACTCCTTGACTAATGTCACCAATAATCTTGTCGATTGATGGCGAGCACCTAGCGAACTGCCAGCGAACATCCTCAGAATTTTACAGTAGAAAATGTCAACAAACTTGCTAGGCGAGTAGCCAGCGAAGGTGGTAGCGAACACGCCCAGACGTGGTCAAAAGAGCAGCCAGCACTTACTCGCTATGCGAGCCACTAGCGAGCTCCTAGCGAGCAATTCCAGTAGCAAAACCTTCTGAACTCGCTGGAGCGAAGGTGGAAGCGTAGGCTTCTCCTAGCGAAGGTTTCTTCGCCTAGCGAACATGAAATCTGGCCAAAGATATTTCTCTGGGCGCAAGTGCCTCATTCTGGGGATCGTTAGGCGAACCATTCTGCTCGCCTAGTAAGCATGATAGCTCAGACAACAATACTATAAGTAGCAGGGACTACTTTTTGGGACCATACTTTTATACTTTGTACTTTTACTTAGCATTTTCTTAGATATTTTCCAGCATTGCTCTAGAGATATTTTGTAACCTAGAAACCCATTTTTCTTCATCTCTTAACATTATTCTACAAAAAGAAGGTGGATTCCCATCCAATCTCGATTCTTCGACGTGGATGTTGATCAACCTTCAACCGAGACTTGTTGTACAAGCCACCATGAAAATGAGTGGCTAAGTTCTTCATTTTGTCAAGGTTAGATGTAGATGATCATAAGTTTTGTGTGTATATGGGATGATCTTCATTTGTAAACTCTTTAATGATGAATATATGGTGAAAACTTTGTTTTATTGATAACTCTTTGTGTTGGTTTATGATCGAGAGATGTTTACCAACTCTTTACCTAGGTTTTCATCCAATCTTGTTTGTTAGCTAGAGATAGTAATGAATGATTTTGTTCACCATAAAGTTGAACCAAAAAGTTGTCATTTTGATACATTGTGTTAGAGATAAACAATAGATCAAAATGGGAAAACCCACAATATGTGTTAGAGATAAACACATTGGGAGGACTTTGTGAAATAGTTTATCATCTAAAGGAGTTTATAAGTTTTGTTGATCGAACATATACATGCAAAGTGATCGTCGAACCCTAACTTTGACAATATTTCTCAAATAGAAAAACCAAAACTTTTACGGCATTTTCTTACACTTTTATGCAAGCTACCGTGACTAAAACCAAAACCCTCCTTGTTACTACGAGTTAAGAATTAAAACAACTGTCGAACGGCGGCGATATCTCACAATCCCTGTGGAGACGATAACAAAAACCTGACATACCAAACCACTTTCCAACAGTTACCATGAAAGTGTTAACCGGTTACATGCTAACAAAATCTGCCCAGAAATTGAATTTTGTTTCGGGTTAACCGGTTACCCCAAAAGTGTTAACCGGTTACCACTATTGAAAAAAGGAAAAATTGAGAACTTTTAAAAGTTGTAACCATTTTGAAATAAATTCTAAGTGTCCATATCATATTATTCATGCAACAATCAATTGAACACTTTATATATAAACATTAACTAAGATTAAATTCCAATACCTTTGTGATCAATTTCTCGAGCGACTTTGAGCTGTGTATGATTGAAACTTTGTGTGAATTTTCTCTATTGAAGTCTTGATCCATTCTTTGATGATTGACCCTGTACGTGCATCGTTGTCTTCATCAAAATACTCGAGAAGCCATGTCTTCACATTCTCCCCCTTTTTGATGATGACAACCCGATTCAAAAGGCGATTCTTGAAAGAGTCATCGGACTTAACATTCTAACACGTTTGCTCCCCCTATGATAATGCTCCCCCAAAATTCTTGATTTATTTGGAGACATTGAAATTTTGAGTTCCTGCAAGTTGGTTAGATACATATAATATATGCTACAGAATCTCTTCTCCCCCTTTGTCATAATCGAAAAGGATGGGACAAGACATATTAACAGTTTGGAGATCATGCATATAAAAAGCATACAAAACATCATATAATTAAAAGCCATAATATATTTTAAAAAATGAAATTTATTTTTCAAAAAAAATAGAACAGCAGCGAGGTAACCAGTTACGTTAAACAAAAAGTTACACAGAAGTCAGAAACGCTACTGGTTAACCGGTTAACAGAAATGTGGTAACCGGTTACCTGATAGAAAAAATGCCCCAGAATTCAAATTTGCTACTGGTTAACCGGTTAACAAGGATGTGGTAACCGGTTACTTATTGAAAATTTTGTAAAAAAGTAGCAATTAAGAGTTCAAAACACCATTTTTTCTATTCTTTGGTAAGATAATAATGTTTTTGCGTACCTTTGCCCTGGTTCATCATAAGACAGGTTATGACGAGTTTATATGTCACCTTCATCCAATATTCCAAGCTCTCTTCGAATTTTGTAAAACGGTTCCTTTGCGAGAGGCTTGGTGAAAATGTCGGCCAGTTGGTTATGAGTATCCACAAATGTAACTTCAACATCCCCTTTGAGTACGTGATCACGAAGAAAGTGATGGCGGATGTCGATATGCTTCGTTCTTGAGTGCATGACTGGATTTTTCGTAATGTTGATGGCACTTTTGTTGTCACATCTTAGCGGAATACATCCGAGATCTATTCGGAAATCTCGAAGTTGTTGCTTTAGCCAGAGTATCTGAGCACAAGAGCTGTCTGCTGCTATATATTCTGCTTCGGCTGTACTCATAGAAACACACACTTGTTTCTTGCATGCCCATGAAACTAGTGCATTTCCGAGAATGTGACATGTTCCACTCGTGCTTTTCCTATCTGTTTTACATCCTGCATAATCTGCGTCAGAGTAACCAATTAAATTGCACATACTACCTTTAGGATACCATAGGCCAACATTTATCGTTCCCTTGAGATACTTCATGATTCGTTTGACGGCAGTGAGATGTGATTCCTTTGGATTAGCTTGAAAACGAGCACTGAGACATACACTAAACATTATGTCAGGACAGCTTGCTGTCAAATACAACAAGGAACCAATCATACCTCGATATTTGGTGATATCAATTGAAGTACCAGATTCGTCTTGATCAACATAAGTTCTGGATCCCATAGGGGTAGACATTTGCTTGCAACTATCCATGTCGAATCTTTTCAAGAGTTCTTTGCAATACTTGGATTGATTTATGAAGATACCATCGTCTAGTTGCTTGATTTGTAAGCCGAGAAAATAATTCATTTTACCCATCATGGACATCTCGAATTCTCCTTGCATCATTGAGGAGAATTCTTCACACATATCTTTGTTTGTTGATCCGAATATGATATCATCAATGTATACTTGTAGACAACGACAAGAACAAGGAGAAAGTTCTTCTACAACACATCCATCACCTTTCATACCTATCATGGATCAACCACCACAACCACCGCCCATGTCCACACCTTGTGTCAACAGTCCAAGGAATACTTCTCAGTTTGCTAACCACACGGGAAGGCAAGCCGAGATGAAGACGGGAACTCTTAACCTACTATATGGAAGTCCATTCACTGGAATGGACCATGAAGACCCCTTTGCTTTTCTCACCAAATTTTATGAGATAGCATTGGCGGCCGGAGTTGATCAAGCTCAAGAGCTACCGTTGTTCAAAAGACTTTTTCCCCACGCTTTGCTCGTCAAAGCGAAAGATTGGTACTTGGATCAAACACCTGCAGTCATGACGGATTGGAACGTGTTGGAAGAGAAGTTCATTGAAAGATTTTTCTCCCACAACCGTTTCATGGAATCCAAAACGACAATCTCCGTGTTTTCACAAGGGACCAATGAATCATTGAACGAGGCGTGGGAATGATTCAAATCCATGCTTCGGAAGTGTAAAGGGCATGGTTTTGATGAATTGACTAAAATCCACATTTTCAAAAGTGGCCTCCAACCGAATTGTAAGACTTTGTTGGATGCTACCTCGGGTGGTTCTTTGTTGTCTAAAAGCGCCGAAGAAGCTACAGATATCATTAACCGAATGGCTCTAAATGACCTCCAAAGTCAAAGTAGAGGCAACTCTTTGAAGAAACCGAGAGTGCTTGAACTTGGGATGAATGATGCCATTCTTGCCCAAAACAAACTCATTTCACAACAAGTTGAACTCTTAACTCAACAAATAAAAGAGTTGAGAGAACCTTCAAAAGCTAAACAAATAGCTTGTTGTGAGCTTTGCAAAGGTGAGCATGACACCAGATTTTGTCCACCTCCCGGGTTCGAAGAAGTGAATTACATGGCGAACCAACGAGACTACCAACCGAGGTAACTGTCGCAACCTGAAAAATACAGAGCTACGAAAAAACAACCGGCGAGAAAGAAGTGACAGAAGAGTCGCCGCCGTGCGTTATTTATCCCAAATGAGGGAAGGGAAACGCTCGAAGTAAACCTGGAGAAAGGAAAGGAAAAGACAAGGTCTCGCAACCAAATCTTAGGTTCGGGAGTCGATTATGCGAAGGGAAGGTATTAGCACCCCTACGCATCCGTAGTACTCTACGGGATCCACTCTTGTTGTTCTTGTCTAAAGGGTGTGTGTTTATCTAATGTACTATTTACTAAAAGAAAGGGTCAAAGAAAATGACTCGCACGGATGTCGCATCCACTGCATACGTATCTCATCTGAATATGAGAATCAGAGTCTTCGTAGCTCGGGTACCTATGGGTGAAAGAGATGTGTGCCCGCTAAGACATCGCGTCTTATGCCTACATATCTCATCGGGAATGAGAATCAGAGCATAATGTAGTTCGGCTAACTAACGGGAACAAAGGTCTCGATTGCAACTAGGGCAAGAGAAAGGGAAGGTCTCAATCGCTACGAGGGCGAAAACAAACAAGGATTAGTTGTTAGTTGTTAGTCAAACTCGGCAAGACATCGTATCTTGTGCCTACGTATCTCATCTGAACATGAGAATCAGAGTTGCCGTAGTTCGGCTACATAGGGCTTGCCATCTGAACATGGACTTACAAAGGAGGACACCAGTTGTGTCAAAGGAGAGTGGGCGATGTGTTCACGTCCTAGCAGTAGGTGTCGCAGCTCGCTGAATCGAGTCTTAGGCAGTTACCTCTTTGCAATAGGACGGACTACATGCCACAAGATCGAAGACGCTCGGAAAGGTCTAAAAGAAAGGGGGAAGTTCTGCCCTAGAGTTGTCGTGCAATATGTACTTAGGTGTTAGGATTTACAAATCTACATTCGGAAAAGCGTCATTTATCTCTACTCGACAATCGTGGCCGAAACATTGTTTTGTATCTCTTAAGATAATATATTTTTCATTTTAAAAGGTTTTTGATTGATCGCACGGCGACGAGGAAAAAGAGTTTGATTGGTTGGATGTGCTTTGAGTGATGGCGAGAACTAGGATTGGCGAGATGTACATCTCGAATCCTAGCCTCAGGAGTGCATGGTATACACCATGTTCCATTTCCATCTTTATTTGCAAAAGGTTAAGATAGGAATTAAGTATTTTGGAATTTTGATTGAGAAAGGGTTTGAAGGAACCGCATTGACAATTTTAGACGATGGCGAGAGCTAAGATTGGCGAGGCATACGTCTCGAATCTTAACCTTAGGAGTGCATGGTATACACCATGTTCCATTTCCACCTTTATTGAGAAGGTGTTAAATCAGAATTAGGTATTTTTGAGTTTTGTTGTGAAAAATGACTTGACCTAAATCAAGTATTGATGGACGTTTGAGAAAGATTTGAATGAGTGTTTGAGAAAACAAAGTGGGTAAATTGGATGATGGCGAGAGCTAGGATTGGCGAGATATACATCTCGAATCCTAGTCTCAGGAGTGCGTGGTATACACCACGTTCCACTTCCATCTTTATTGAAAAAAGTCTTGACTATGAATTAATATTTTTTGAGTTTTTATTAGAGAAAATGGCTTGACGTTGAATCGAGCATTTGATGAAAGTTTGAAAGAAAAGGAATAGAGTAGGAGGGCGAAATGAATTGATTTGTTTATTGAGAAAACACTCGACGTTGGATCGAGTCTTATTTTTTTTATCTTTTGGAAATGGTTGATTTTATTCTTGTGTTAGTAGCTAACTAAACAGTCAAGCAAATAAAGAAATGAAAAGCAGTAGAATTATTACACATCGAGGGAGTGGGGTAGATTTTGTCAAATGGGGATTCAAAGTATTGGAATAATTAAATCGGGTCCAAACAATAAATAATGCAATGTATGAGTGTAAGTGCAAAGGAACTGTCTCATTATAAGAAGGCCCAAGAGTAAGCCATGTGCAGAAAATAACACAACAAGTTATATTTACAACACACTTAAAAATTAAATCGAAAAAAAGATAAAATCGGGATTTGCACGGATGGAAATTGAGGGACATACAAAACCTAAATAATGTGCTCAAAGCCGGTTTGCGCATGTTGACAATAATCGAAATGTCATATGCGATTAATCGAAACGCGGCGAAATACTATCACTATATCGATAAAAAATAATCATGGATAAATAACAAGAAAGATGTCAAATCCATAAATTAAAAAAGTCGATGTTTAACATTAAAATCAAAGACAAAGACAAACATTTAAAATCAACAAGTGTCTAGAAAATGAGAATAATAAAATAAAATAAAAAGGAGTAAAAAAAAAGAAAAAGAAAACAGAATGTAAGAAATGGGGTATCGAACCCGTACCCTAGGGCTTGCCAAACGACACCCCTACCAACTCAACCAAACTGAGTTGTTGATATTAATTTGTATTCATTAATACATATGTTCAAAACTTGCGTTGTATTGGTTAAAAGAAAAACAAGTTAACAAACCAGAAGCATTAACAGCAGACAAGTTCAACTTAACACAGAAATCATGTTTCTTTTCATTTTTGAAGAACAAAGATTTAACAGCAATAACCACACAAATGGAAGCATCAAGGAAGCGGAGATGGAAATAGAAACTCGAAAAAGAAACTAACCGGTTGCGGCGAGATTGACCGACGGATGTAGGTAAGGTTTCGTCTGAACCGGTTTTTGATCTTCCACTCTTCACCACCAAGAACCACTATGGTTTTCGTTTCTCCTTGCCGTCGACCTCTTTTTCGTTGGTGAACAGTAGCGCGGCTCCTCCAAAGAATTAGGGTTTTTCCTTTTTGAAACTTTTTTCGCCGTTAATTTCTCCGTCCCCTTACTGATTCGCTTTCCCCTATTTATGTTCTGTGAATTAGGGTTTTCGGATTGCTATGGTGGATCCAAGAAGTATCCCAGCCAAGTCCTTTCGGTGCTCAGAAATTTGAGCGGTCCTTTTTGATGCTAAATTTCGGAACGGTAATCTGAACTCAAGCTTTCTCCCTCTGTTTTGTCTTAATGCCAATTCGGGTATTCTTTGAAATTTTACTGCTTGGTAATTATTTTGTAGCTTCGGAATATCTAACCTTGTCTCCCTTCTTGACGAGTTCAACAGGTGTAATGATTTCAACAGTACCCTTGTTAATCTTTGTGGGATGTTGAGCACCTGGAAGAAAGAGGTTTGGGATGGGTCGAGCCATGTGTTGCCTGGTGGAATAACAACATCAATGGGAGCAACCAAACCAACACGAGCAGGAGCTCCAACCTTGTACTTGGCAACTTCATCGCTAACCTCTTTCAAATCTCCTTTGGTGAAAATCAAACCAACGTTTCCAACAAGGAGAGAAATCAGGTTGATAAAAGCATTGTTCCCAGTCTTCTCAGCATGAATCCTAACAGATCTCTTCATCATAGTATTCTTCCCCATAAGAACTACAGAATCCCCACGTAGACCGCTTCGACTATTCTGAAGCTGCTTTGATCCAACATTGTCAGCGTTAACAATGAGAATCTGAGAAAACTCGTCTAGAAGCTGGCCTAGCTTGGCATCGTAAAATTGCTTCTTCTCGGCTTTTCTCCCTAGTCTATGCCTGTTCCTGAAGTAATGAAATAAACCACTGGAAAACCTTGTCTTCGTGTGGCCTTCATCATTTTGAAACTCCTCTGTTTCAGTTCTAGTTTTATCCACTTTCTGAAGCCAAGCTGTAACATCACTTTCAGTTATTCCCAGATTATCCTCAGTTTCAGCTACCGCATGTTCCAGCCTCTTTCTTTGAAGACTTAGCTTTTCATCAAGACTGCGTAGCTCATTAACATTTTCCTTGTAATAGAAGATGTAACCCACATGCCGAATAGTCAGGTCCAACACAACATCGACAGCCCTTTCTACAATTTTGGATGCACACTCCATACTTTCTTCTTGACCTTCTTGAACCAAGTATGACTACATCTCTTTTCGGCTAAGAAAACTGCTTGTCTTTCTTCATTTGTGGTTTCTGTTGTGAACACGCCCAGCTTATCACAAAAGTCCACAGCCAACTGCTTCAGTTTTGGACATTCTATATGTCCCCCATTATAGAAACACTTCACATTTGGCAGGCCGTACAGTTTCATGAAGGTTACTTCAGGAAACATTAATCGTGCTTGTGGTCCATCATGCCAAGTAACAATTTCCTCCATGCCATCACAAAGATTTACTAAAATGCCTGCAAGCCTTTTTAGATCTTTGGCCACAGAAGCTGGTAAGAGATAGCTCAGTTTATTACAGCGTGTAGCCTCTATAACCCGCAGATTTTTGAAGCAAAGAATTCCTTCTGGATCTCTATCCCATACTTGCTTTAGATTTGGGAGTTGGTCTACCAAAATAAGCTGCAGGTTTGTGACTTTCATAGATACATCTGGTTGAAAATCTTTGATTTCAAAAATCACTTCCACCAACATGCAATCAATAACCTTCAAGCTGTCTAAACTCCCAAACCATCCTGTCATGTGACTTGGAAAAACCTTGTTAAGTTGTTTACACCCTTCAATTTGCACAGAAATGAGACTAGAAAAGGAATCGGCACCAACTTCCACTTGCCATATGTCTGTCAACTTATTGAGTTTGGTTAGGTGGATTTCTTCCAACTTAGGAAAGATGCATACCTTGTCCACACTGTCTCCTTCACTGGTAAAAATCTTCTACATCATCCAACAGTCACTTATAAAAAGGCTTTTCAATTTCTTAAAATTGCTAGCCACTGACATTGAACATAAGTATTTTAAGTTATAGCATTCTTTCACAGTTAATTTTATTAAGTTTTGAAAGAAGAAATTTGACAGGAACAGTTGATTTCTCCACAACAATTTTGTCAGACTTTGAGACATCAGCAATCATGCGAGCCGCGCTCTCCCAATATGTCAAATCTGCTGCTTTGCCGGCACCGAGACCCTGAGTTTTAGTCGGGGTGTTAACAGAGACAAACACTATGTCAGCCTCAAAGACATGCTTTTCAACATCAGTTCTGAAGAAGAGATTCCTGCCACGACATTGCTTTACAACATCGTCAAGACCGAGTTCATAGATTGGAAGCTGGTCGCTGTTCCGAGCTGTGATGCGGGATACAGATATGTCGACAACAGCCACTTCAATGGATGGACATTTAAGTGCAATGACTGCCATAGTTGGACCATCAACATATCCAGCACCAATGCAGCAAATCTTCACCATTTTTCTTTTCTAAATAACCTCGAGAGATGAATGATGAACCCGTTTGACTAAGAGGGAAAAGAGAGAAAGAAATGAAGTTTTATGGTGTTGTTATTTTTCCATTGTGTTGCTCACGATTTGTGCGCTTGGCTTATGCTTGCAGGTTGACAAAACATACCGGTTTGAGGTCTGCTGCGAATTCTGTTGTGGTTGAGTGGTGATGGAGAGATTCTGGATGGGATTATCACAAGTAGCCGCGGAGAGGTTGAAAGAATTTGCAGTCCAAATGTGACGAGCTCCATTGTAACACCGTCCAATGAGTTTGCAAGTATCTCAAAGTCCATAGTTCCCGGATGAAGTATACAGCCCTCAACCTTTTGAGCTACTAATTTCCATGGAACAATTGCACTGTAACGTTCAACAACGGTAAGCAAACGATGGCTATAGTGTATACTGCGGTTTGCTTTTTATGAGGTCTTTTGAATTTTTAGTTTAAGCTTTTTATTGGCTTCAGGTGGGATCAATGCTGAAATCAATTATCTCAATTATCTCAATCTCAATGTCGCCAAAAGCCAACGGTGCTCAACTATTCTGTAACATCTGAACAGGTTTTGGAGCTAAGTGTACAACCTCCGGCATTATGCACTCTATCACGAAGCAATTGTTGTACTCATTGTGGATGATGTTGCAGGTTTATGAGAATGGATTTGTATCTTTTTTTGTTTAGAGTATTTCAAATAGGTCATATCGTAGTGACGTATGTAATGTGACATTGGTATTGTAACTTGGTTGAACATGAAGTGTGATTGAAATTTGAATGTATGGTTTGAATCTGTAACAGAAAAATATACATTGAAACAACAAGCATTTGATGTTCCACCAAATTTCCACACATCATTAGCCCCAGTTTGTTCCATTCACTATAGGATTTAAGGGCCAATACACCATTCCCAATCCTCAATGATTTTTCCCCTTGTTCTAGATCAGAAGCTTCAAAGATAGGAATTCCAATTTCCTGAACAACCACTAGAAAGTTCCTAACATTTTCAAAAATACTGGAATGCCGATGACGGTGCTCCATCAAGGATTAACCCAGAATCAACCGGACTCTCCACAACCTTACATACAACACCAGGTTGAACCTTGTTAATAACATTACAAAGAATGATTCCACTCCTCACACCAAGCCTAAACTCTTTCTCAGAAGGCTCCGCCGGTAAATCCTTAGCTGCAACAATTCCAACCATTTTCCTCAACCACCCCGCGACTTCATATCTTCTCAATGCAGCTTCTTCTGATTTTCTAGATTCCAAATCAAGATCTTTGAGACGAGTGCCATGTTGTTGAAGAACATCCTCAATAATAGACGCAACTTTATGAATGAATTTTCAAACATAGAGAGATACAGATTCTATTCTTCTTCATTGTAACCTTTTCCTTAAATCGATCATTTCCCCCAAATGCAGTCGTAGAGCCTCTTACTCAATTCTTACGCAAAGCAAACAAAACTCAAAGATGTGTAAAACATATCGCTACACCTCCTTTTACACAATTTGATCAAACACATGTTTATGGGTGTAAGCTCTTTAACGCAGCCTGACCAGTTATTACACCAAAGTAATAACTGATTTTATCACATGATAAAGGATCCCATGTCTTGCTTGACCAAGGGAAAATAATCACTCTATCTCAAGACAATACGACAAGGCCCAAAGGTTTATGGAATAGCAGGTGATAACAAGTCTCAGCGAAACAAGTCGGTGGATGGATTCATGACCAGATGAAATGATCATGAAAAAAGAATGCAAACGAATGGTTGATGAAAAAATTCAGGGCCAAAATCGGGGTATGACAGTAACAACAACAACAACAACCGTATCAACCACATCCTCAAAATCAACAACAACATTTTCAAGGGAATCAAGGGTTCCAACCAAGGAGTAACTACTACCATAACCAAGGTTATGGGGGTGGTAATTCTAGCCGTCAAAACCCTCCCCAAAATCCTTATCAACCTCAACAACCGCCGGTCGTGACTGCAAAGTTGGAAGAGACATTGACACAATTTATGCAAATGTCGATGGCTAATCAAAAGAGCAACGATGCGGCAATCAAAAATCTCGAGACTCAAGTCGGACAACTTGCTAAACAACTAGCGGAACAACAACCCGGTCCATCTTTCTCGGCGAACACGCAAACGAATCCTAAAGAGCATTGTAAAGCGATAATGACGAGAAGTGGAAGGGAGTTGATTAGTGAGAGTAAAAAAAGAGATGATAGTGAATAAAGAGAGGAAGAGAAAAAAGATGAGGAGAAAATAATAGAGGATAGTGTTGATGGTGAAGTTGGAGAGTGGAGTGAGGAAGAAGTTGAAGAGGATGAAAAGAATGGTGAAGTTGAAAATAAAGAAAGTGTGGAAATTGAGAAAAATAAGAATGATGAAGTGATAGTGGAGGAAGTGAAAAAGAAAAGAGCGAGAAGTTATAAAGTTGCTAAAGGAAAGGAGGTAGTGAGCGCTACTCCAATCCAAAACCTTCCGTATCCACATGCTCCATCTAAAAGGGAGAATGAACGGCATTACGCCCGGTTCATGGATATTTTCAAACAACTGCAAGTGAACATTCCGTTTGCCGAAGCACTGGAGCAAATGCCTAAGTATGCAAAATTCATGAAAGACATACTTACAAAAAAGCGGAGGTATACGGAACCGGAGACCATTGTCCTAGATGCAAGTTGTAGTGCAATCATTCACCGGACGCTTCCGAAAAAAGAGGTTGATCCGGGATGAGTTACTTTGTCGGTTAAAATTGGTGATGTCTATGTCGGAAAGGGACTAATTGATTTGGGGTCAAACATTAATCTTATACCATTGTCTATCGTGAAGAGGCTTGGCAACATTGAAATGAAGGCCATCCGGATGACTTTGCAATTGGCCGATAAGCCGACTACCCATCCGCATGGCGTAGCCCAAGATGTTTTGGTTAAAGTCGATAAATTCTTTTTCCCGGTCGATTTCATTGTGATTGATATGGAAGAGGATGATGATGCTCCGCTCATTCTTGGCCGACCGCTCGTGAAAACCGCATGCATGATGATAGACGTTGACGACGGTTTGATGAAGGTAAGGGTCCAAAATAAAGAAGTCACTTTTGACCTATTCGAAGTCATGAAGCATTCAAATGATAGATGTGATAGTTTTCGCATTGATGCGATTGAAGAGGCAACCTTTGAAGTTTCTAAGCATATTCATGAGATATCTCCTATGGAGTTAGCTCTTGATGACTCCTTTGAAGTTTTCACAGTTGAAGAAGAGCAAGCTCTTGATGAATGCTTAAGGGAACTCGATAGTTTAAACGAACTACAACCGTGGGAAGTTGAGGAGGAAGACTTGAAGAAGGAGGTTAAAGAGGAAAAATCTCCGATTGAATTGAAAATGTTACCTTCTACTTTGAAGTATGCATTCCTCGACGACACCGAAGCCAAGCCGGTTATCATAAGCAATCTTTTGACAAAAGATGAAGAAGCCCGTTTGATCAATGTGTTGAAAAAGAATCAAGAAGCCATGGGTTGGACTCTTTCTGATCTCAAAGGAATTAGTCCTTCCTATTGCATGCACAAGATCTTAATGGAAGAGGATTTTAGGCCGGTAGCTCAACCACAACGCCGCTTGAATCCTACTATGAAGGAAGTTGTTAAGTTGTTGGATGCGGGAATGATTTACCCGATTTCGGATAGCCCATGGGTTAGTCCTGTGCATGTGGTTCCGAAGAAAGGTGGCATTACCGTAATTCGAAATGAAAAGGATGAATTGATCCCGACAAAAGTTGCAACAGGGTGGCGTATGTGTATTGATTATAGGCGGTTGAATACCGCAACTCCAAAAGATCATTTTCCACTCCCGTTCATGGATCAAATGCTAGAAAGACTTTCGGGGCAACAATACTATTGTTTCTTGGATGGCTATTCCGGGTATAACCAAATTGCGGTTGACCCGGCCGATCATGAAAAGACGGCTTTCACATGTTCCTTTGGAATTTTCGCATACCGTAAAATGCCCTTTGGGTTATGCAATGCACCGACGACTTTCCAAAGATGTGTGCAAGCTATTTTTGCCGACCTTATCGAGAAAACAATGGAAGTCTTTATGGATGACTTCTCAGTATTTGGTGGTTCCTTTAGTCTATGCTTGGCAAACTTGGAAACGGTGCTTGAAAGTTGTGTGAAGACAAACCTTGTTCTTAATTGGGAGAAGTGCCACTTCATGGTGACCGAGGGGATCGTGCTTGGGCATAAAGTCTCTTAAAGAGGGCTTGAAGTTGATCGTGCTAAAGTTGAAGTGATTGAAAATTTACCTCCTCCGGTGAATGTGAAGGGAATCCGAAGCTTTTTGGGGCACGCCGGTTTCTATCGGCGCTTTATCAAAGACTTCTCAAAGGTAGCTAAGCCTTTGAATAATTTGCTAGCTAAGGACCAGGTATTTCTTTTAACTGATGAGTGTTTACAAGCATTTGAGATTTTAAAGGAAAAATTGGTTACCGCTCCAATTATAGTCGCTCCAAATTGGAATCTAAATTTTGAGCTCATGTGTGATGCGAGCGACTTTGCAATCGGAGCGGTATTAGGCCAAAGAAAAGAGAAAAAATTTCATGTGATACATTACGCAAGTAAAGTTCTTAATGAGACTCAAATTAACTATGCCACCACTGAAAAAGAATTACTTGCGATAGTGTATGCGCTTGAAAAGTTTAGGTCTTATCTTATAGGGTCCAAAGTCGTGGTGTATACCGACCACTCGGCGATTAAATATTTGCTCACCAAACCGGATTCGAAGCAAAGGCTCATCCGTTGGATCCTCTTGTTGCAAGAATTTGATGTTGAAATCAAAGACAAGAAAGGATCGGAAAATTTGGTGACGGATCATTTATCTCGCCTAGTTAATGTGGAGGTTACAGCTTCAGAGAAGGAAATCCGAGAAGAGTTTCCTGATGAAAAACTTTTCAAAATTCAAGTTAGGCCGTGGTTTGTGGACTTTGCAAACCACAAGGCTAGTGGTTTGGTGCCTCCCGACCTAACTTCGAACCAAAAAAGGAAATTTCTCTCGGATGCCAAGTACTACATATGGGATGACCCATATTTGTTTAAGTTGGGTGGTGACAACCTTTTGAGAAGGTGTGTTACCGGCGATAAGGTGCAAAGCATTCTCTGGCATTGTCATAACTCTCCTTACGGCGGACACTATAATGGGGTAAGAACGGCCACTAAAGTTCTTCAGTCAGGATTTTATTGGCTCACTATTTTCAAAGACGCACATGCCCATGCGCAAAGTTGTGATAGTTGCTAGAGAAGCGGTGGGATTGGTAAGAGAGACGAGATGCCTCTCCAAAACATCCAAGAGGTTGAACTATTTGATTGTTGGGGTATCGATTTTGTAGGACCATTCCCACCCTCGTATGGTAACGAGTATATGCTCGTGGCGGTTGATTACGTTTCTAAGTGGGTTGAGGCGATTGCCTCACCTCGGGCGGATGCGAAAACGGTAATAATGTTTTTGAAGAAAAACATCTTTTCCCGTTTCGGAACCCTCCGAGTGTTGATTAGTGACGGAGGGTCACACTTTTGTAATGCACCATTAGAAAACGTTTTAAAACATTACGGTGTATCACATAGAGTGACGACTCCATATCACCCACAAGCTAATGGTCAAGCTGAAGTCTCTAATCGTGAGATTAAGAGAATTCTTGAAAAAACTGTGTCAAATTCGAAAAAAGAGTGGTCACAAAAATTGGATGAAGCGTTATGGGCATACCGTACCACTTTCAAAGCTCCAATTGGGCTAACTCCTTTTCAATTGGTGTTTGGTAAAACTTGCCATTTGCCGGTTGAATTGGAGCACAAAGCATTGTGGACCCTGAAATTATTAAACTTTGATAAGGATTTGGCCAGTGAGAAAAGGAAAGTGCAACTGCTTGAGTTGGAAGAGATGCGCAATGCCGCATATCACTCGAGTTGGTTGTACAAATAGAAGGTAAAAAAGTATCATGACAAAAAGCTTCGAAAGAAGGAATTTGTGCCCGGACAGTTGGTCCTATTGTTCAATTCCAGGTTGAAGCTATTCCCCGGAAAGTTGAAATCTAAATGGTCCGGGCCACTTCGGGTCAAAGAAGTCAAGGAATATGGAGCTATTGTCATTGAAGACTTGGAAAAGAAGGAGAGTTGGACGGTTAATGGCCAACGTTTGAAGGTTTATCTCGGCGGTCATGTGGATCGCGGGAGTTGTGCTATCTCCTTGGATGCTCCTCAGTGAGCATCGAACCGTCGAGCTTATCCGACGTTAAACAAGCGCTTGTTGGGAGGCACCCCAACATTGTAAGTATTTAAAAGCTTTATGTTGAGTGGTGTTGGTGTTCATATTGATAAACCTTGCTGATATGTGCTTGGAATGCTGTTTTGAAAAATCAAAATGCTGTCATGCTCGCTAACTGCTCGCTAGGCGAAGGCAGTAGCGAGCTAATTCGCTAGCTGCTCGCTAGGCGAAGCAGTAGCGAGCGCTGCGTGGCAGAACTCATTTAATTCTCAGCAGGCCAATCTTTGGGGCCCAAATACCATTTTTCTTTTTAGTGTTGTAGTCTGAACAAGAACTCACAATCACTCTCACTTTTCATCTCACAAAAACCCCAACTGTTGCATTGCAAACCTAACTGTGAACTTCAAATTCAATCGATCTCTTTCAACAGGTTTTCCCTTTCTTCATTACTTAATGTTTCCAATTTGCTTGAAATTTCTGAATATGTGCCATTTAGGGTGAATTTGGGGGAATGGATACAGTAGGTTTTACATGTGGGTGTAGATTTGCATGTACCTTAGAATAATGCCTTGCATGATAAATCATTTAGTTTCTGAAATGGGTACTAGAAGGATTTAGGGTTTCATGAAATTGGACTGTTAAGAAGAGAGAACCCAGAACCCGTAAGATTCGCTAGCACCTCGCTAGGAGAATCAGTGGCGAGCATTC
This sequence comes from Lathyrus oleraceus, assembly GCF_024323335.1. Classification (NCBI taxonomy): domain Eukaryota; kingdom Viridiplantae; phylum Streptophyta; class Magnoliopsida; order Fabales; family Fabaceae; genus Lathyrus; species Lathyrus oleraceus. The sequence continues at coordinate 116,183,536 of NC_066579.1, forward strand.
GCTGCCACTTCGCTAGGCGAACCTGTAGCGAAGCTTCGCTAGGCGAAGCAGCAACGACCATGACAGTAGTTGGATTTTCTGTTTTGCTTTCTAATCCGTTTTTTGTTTGTGTTGTTTCCTCTCTATGTCTTTGCAGATGGCATCCAGCGCAAGCGCTTCTAAAAAGAGAAAGGGCGGGAGCACATCCCGTCCCGTGCCCATACAATTCGACACCGACAAATTTGTCGGGCCAAAGCAAGCGGTTAGATATGTGGCTTTGGAAAAGAGAAAGATTTTACCTGAGAAGAGGTTTATAATCAACCCAGAAGGCACCTACCGTACATTTGTCGGGTTGATTCATAGCAAAATGTGGGACCGGTTAATTTCTCCCCTTGAGCATTATGACATCGAAACAGTGCGTGAGTTCTACGCGAACGCACTACCGAACGACGACAAGCCATTCACATGGACGACTAGAGTGTTTCGCCGTACTGTTGCTTTCGATCGGGATACAATTAACCGGGTACTGGGTGAACCGCTCCATCTGGGAGCCAATGATAGAGACGCATACCACCGGGATTTAAGGCTTCACCGGGATACCGACTCCATTTCTGCTGCCCTACTATTGGAAGGGAAATCAGTTAAGTTGAACCCATCTGGGGTTCCGATGAGATACCATAGAGAAGACATGATTCCCTTAGCTCAACTGATCCTTTTGTTGGTTCTGACAAACATAAAACCCAAGTCTCACACCTACACCGTGCCGATCCCAGTGGCACATCTGGTTCACTGCATCCTCACGAATATTCAGATTAATGTTGCGAGGATAATTGCTTTAGAGTTGAAGTCCGTGATTGAGAGCGGGCTAAAGTCGGGGGCACGAGTTAATTGTCCCCTTGCTTTCCCCTGTCTCATCATGGCTTTGTGCCAACATGCGAGGGTGAAGCTACCCTCTCGAAGTCAAGTAAGAATCCCGCCGGCCATCGATGACAGATATGTGGCCAAATACTGCAAACCAAAGAACTTAAGGAGTAGTTCAGCTGCTGATGCTACCGGGACTTCTGATGGTCCTGGTACGTTTGCTCATGGATCCGATCCTTTCCAGTAGGCTGTCTGCAACTACAATTGGGATTGGATGGCGGCAACTCAGCACGACATGGTTGACATGCACGATTGTATGCAGCTGTTACAGTTGCAGGTGCGTGACCCCTCCGGTGAGCACTCGATGATGACGCGTGAGCAGTTTCTGCAGCACGCTAGCTGGCCTGTGGACAGGCCTGTGTTTGGAGAGGGGGCGGGTGCCGGTGCATCTGGTGCTGGTGCTTATGGTGGTGCTGAGGAGGATAATGATGATGATGATGATACTACCGGTTCTGAAGCCGGTAGTGATGAGGGTTCTGAGTCCTTTGGGGGCTAAGTTTGTTTTATTTTATTGTATTTTCAGATTTGTTGTATTTTAATTTTGGTTATGTACTTTTGGGGTGTTTTGTCCCCCATGCACTTTTTTAAAATTTTTAAGTAATGCGTATTGTTTATGTTTTTAATTTGTATGTTTGGTTTAAATTTCTTTTTGTTTAATAAATTTTTGGTTGTTGAGTGTCAAACCTTCTAGATTGGTTGCTCCTCAAAGAAGTATCCAATGAAGGTGCATCCGAGCTTGGATGACAATGATAAAAATAAACAAGTGAATAATGCTAAGGTACATGGTTACCTCCGGTTAGAATTTTAGAATGCATTAAGAACTTTACTCTTTTTTGTAATTGAATATTATTCTTTTTGCAACATAATTGAATGAATGTTTCATCTAGGACTTAAAACCACAAATTATGAGGAAACCTCCATTGTACACTTAAATGCTGGATTCTAATAAACTTTGTTGATTCATTTGATTCATGCTTTGTCTTTTATTATTGTGAATTTGTGGAAGCAATTAGAAATGATCAAGGCGCTTGTTTTCTTATGAGCACAACCAGTTCCAAATACAACTTACCCGTGAGCAGAGAGAGTATTCGTTAACCCCTTTGAGCTTAAACAGTTGAATCTTAGCTTGAAATAAAGCGAGATGTCAAAAATCTTTTTTCTTGAAACCCGAAATTTTTTGATAATTGTTCTTTTGCCGTAAAAAGTCAAGAGCATTCACTTAGGGTGAGTAAGAAATAAGTTGGGGAGAACGAAAAAGAGAATCGGTAAGTGCCACAACTCTTGAAAAACCGAGCAAGCATTGAAAATAAAAAAATAGAAAAGAGAAACATCTGTTTTGTAAATATGATGTGAAAGAAAAGAAAAAATAGAGAAAATGAAAATGAATGCTTGCTTGGAAGAAAAATAGTGAAAAACAAAAATTGATTTATGAAATAAGAGTTGTGAAGGTTTCAAATGAGAAACAAATGGAACGAAGTTGAGATGTGTGAATAATGTACAGTGAATGTCTCTTTTGCATCGGCAATTTCGTTTTCAATGGCTGTTGAAAAGTATATCTTCGGCAAATATTTTATATCGTATCCACAGAGATTGGTTGATATTACCTCCGTTCTATAATCCAAATGTTATAAGTTTAGAAAGTAACAAGGTTGTTTTGTTTGGAAAATTATCTTGTGAGTAAATGTCACTAAAAATAGTAGAATGGATTTAATCAAATATAAAAGCTTGGCAAGATTGGAGTTCACTATTTCAAATGCTTATGATTCCTTATGATAAATAAATAGATTCAAGATTATTGATGATGTTCAAGTATCCTCTCAAAGTCATTTATGTCTAAATGATATTGTGATAATCACTATATTGATCCTTAGACGATCTCTCCACCTAACTATCAATATAGCAATCTTTAATGTTTAATACCAAAGAAGAGTAATGAGTAAATCTATCTCTACAACTTATTCACTACTTGAAAATCTGTTTTATGTCAAGACTCAAATAATCTCTCTCGACAACTACTCAAATCTGGTTTTCAACTTAGGGCAAAAACAGTATTCAATACATCAACAATCTTTATCATACATATAAATCAAATGGAATACATAAACATATGAGAATAGCTACTACCTCCAATCTTGACAAAGGGGAGTTTAGCTCCTCATCATCATTGTTCAAAGCAGAAAGTTCAAGAAGAAAAACTATGTTTTTCTCTCTTACAAAAAGCTCTCAATATCAATGTGTGAATGATAATAGTGTATTGTCTCAAATGCCCTAGCATAATGTATTTGTTTCTAACAAAAAAGGTTGACATTTCCCTAATTGGTATTTGTCATCTAAAGCAGAAAAGCAATTCCCAGGCAGACATCAAAATGGCAATCAACTTTTCCTGCAAAACAGCACTTTTGACCCTCAGTCAGCTTGTTGGATTCGCAGCCTTCGCGGCGCGAACTATTGCTTCTCCAGCTTCCTTGTTTGGCAAGCTTCCTCCAAGATGTGGTGTTGCAATCCAAGGCCTTTCTTAATTCTACAAAACTAACAAAAAGGTGAAATAACTATTCAAAACAAAATAAATTAAACCTAATTGCATTTATACAAAATTGTGAGAATAAAAGTGTGTAATTACATCAAAACTTGGTAAAAGGGACCAATAAAATGATATAAAAAGTAGTACTAATTGGTCCCTAACAACTCTCCCCAACTTAGCATTTTGTTTGTCCCTAAACAAAAGTTTCCACCCTCACAACCAAGACAATAACACAAAAGATTGGAACAAGGATTTACCAAGGACATTCAAATGGTTCAAAAGTGTTTGGCAATTTTTTCTCAGTCCACCTATCTTAATTCTAGACAAAACATGAATAAGGAAAATGGTTGAGTGCAAAAATCATTCCAATGGAATTCAAAACCATATATGTCAAAATTGAATCAAACTTACACACACATCATAATAATGATGAATAACATGAAGGGTTACTTTCACTCATCCAAGCAATTAAATCAACAACAACTCAAATCATGCGGTTATCACAACAAATACCAAATCATGTGAAAAATGAGAATCAAGAGGTCTTTCAAAGGTTGTAATGTGGCTTAGGTTACAAGAAAGGATATGATTAAGAGAATTTACAAAGTTGCCTATCCTAAGGGAGCATTCCCAAACATTCAACTCTACACAATTTCCTTTTCCTTGGTCCCTATCTTTTTCTTTTTCTTTTTCTTTTCAACTCCACACAACCATGAGCATTTTCTTTGCTTTTCTTTTTCTAATCTTTTTTCTATGCTCTATGGTTTCAAGGGTATTTTCTTTTTCTTGTTTCTTTTCAAATTTTCACCCTTTCATAAAAATTCACTTTTCCAAGTTTCTAATCAACTTTTCACTTTACTCTCCCCAACTTTAGATTCCAAAACCAAATTTATTCAATAATGCTCCCTACTTAGACATAAGCAAAAGGCAAAATTTTCAACAACTCGATTTAAGGTTTCAATTGACACGAAAGAAATTAGGATTCATTTATTCCACAATTTTCAATTGATTTTTCAATGATCAATAAAATGAATCCTAAATTAAGCTCAAAGGGGTTTAACTAAGGATTATTCCTCACAAGGTTAGTTGATTCAAACTTTTTGGTCAAGTGGTTTTTCTCACAAACAATGCCTCTATCATTTTCAAAAAATTTACACACAAATAGCTTGATGCATGATTTAGCATGATAAGAATGAGTTAAAATAATGCTCGGTTTCCCGCTTTTTAGTGTACAATGGAAAGCCTCCTCATAATTGGTTAAGTCCTATTTTGATTCAAAACTGACATATACTTCAATGAATTTATGACATGGAATTTGCACACACCATCAAACTATTCATGTTAAGTCTAGAAAGCGATAAAGTGTACCTTGAAATGCCGACACTAATTTTTATCATCACCACTCGAAGTGTCCTATGCTTCTTTCTTTGCGATCATTTCTCGGTTGTTTAAAGCTTGACTTAAGAATAAGAACAATTAAACAAAAATGTTGGTAAACCAAAATTTGATTAAAACGCACTTAAATCTCAACTAGCATTCATGCAATTGTTAAAATACTAACAAAATTAAAGTGCCAAAATAAAGTCATGGTGAACTAGAGCCACCCAAAGTACATCAAAAATTCCCAAAAACAAAAAAAAACAGAAACAGTACAAAGAAACTCAGAAATACAACAACTCTCAATTCTCCAAATTCTCAATCCTCCTCCTCTTCGTCACCACCTACATTTCCAAGAACATCTTCCATCTCCTCATTCGGGTCTGCACTACCTCCTGCACCCCCCATAAAATTTGGCCTGCCCTCAGGCCAATTAGCATAAGCTGCATAGTCAGCTTGCGAAGGAAAAGTTCGGGCCTCTGGTGCCAGAAACGTGTTCTGGAACTGCTGCTGCATGGCATCGAAGAGAAAAGATTGAGACCTCCTAGAGGCCTCAAAGCTCTCGCAACAGTAGTTGGCAAACGCCATCTGATCAAAACCTGGGGTAGTGTGAGGTTGAGGTTGAGGTTGAGGTCGAGGTCTGGCTCGGGCTCTGGATGAAGAAGTGCCAGGTGCATCAGTCTTATCATTTGGGTTTTGCAGAAACCTGTTCAGATATGAATCATTGATCACACTGGTGATCGAGAAGTGTACTTCCTCAGGGATGGGAACATTTGCCTTACGGCACAGTCCCATGATAAGTCCTGGATATGCGAGTACACCAGCTTTGCCACCGAAATTGGTTCCGCTTAAAACTATCTTTCTCAGTTCGCCTGCAATGAGGGCTGCGACATCCACAGACTTCCCGACCATGATGCAGTACAATAGACACCCTACGTCCATAGGAATTGTGGTGGTGTGGCTTCTTGGTCGGATATTAGTCAACAGTAGCACCAGAAAAGCCCTAGCTCCCAAATTAAAATTTTCTCTTTTCAATAATTTCGGCTGTCCTTGATCATTCAGTTCGTAGGATTTTCCGCTGAGACATAGGGTAGCATTGACCGCTTCCAGATTCCACCTATTAGCTGCCTCCATGGTGCTGTACTCACAACACTCACCCTCTCCGAGAGTTAGGGGATTACCCAGATAAGAATTAATGTCATCCCTTCCAAAGGAAACGATCTTGCCCCTTACCCTGGATCGGTAGATAAAAGTCGTACCCTCCTCGCGATGCATAGCATTCGCATAAAATTCTCGAACAATATCGTAGTTGATTGCTGCTTCTGGTTCGCATAACTTCATCCACTTTCGTCGTTCAAAAGCAGCAACCACGCTATGATACACCCCGGTTGGAGCTAGCCGGATAAACCTCTCAGGCAAAATGGTTCTCTTAATGAGGCTCTCGAATCGTGCCTCGTGTTCATCACTTATGAACTTTCGGAATGAACGGGCTTAAGGAGGTGTCGTGGTTTTAGTTCTTTTGGACATTTGCAATCAACACCAGAACAACCACAGAACAAACATGAACAGGATTAGCAAACAATCAACACAAAAACATGGTGCTGGAATTCACAGTTCGCGGTGCGAAGGCCCGTTCGCGGCGCGAACTCTGCGAATCCAGGAAATTTCCCAGAGCTTCCTAGGGTTCCTCAAGTGGGAAGCAATCTACTCCCAATCAATCAAAATTCTCAACTCTACCCTAATCCTACTCTAAATCAAACATGCATAGTGATTTCAAGAGGTAATCTACAGAAAAATTTGATTTCTAACCAACCCTAATTGAAAAACCCAAAAAGGATTGGAAAAGAGAAATTGAAGAGTACATACCTTTTGAATCACTAAATCTTGCTAACAATTGAAGATTTGAACAATGGGAACTGAAGAATTTTAAGATTTGGTGGGATTTTGAGAGTGGGGCAAAAGCGCGGCGAAGTTGGTTTGAAATGAGAAAGGTTTGAAATGAGAAAAGAAATGACCTAAACAGAATTTAAGTGAGTCTGTCACGCAGTGTTCGCGGCGCGAACAGGGGGTCGCGGCGCGAACTGCACAAAACAGAACTCACTCAAAAATTTTCATTCAGTTCGCGGCGCGAACTGCAAAAAACAGAACCCACTCAAAAATTTTCATTCAGTTCGCGGCGCGAACAGGGGGTCGCGGCGCGAACAGCAAAAAACAGAACTTTACAATTCTAAAACTTTAACAGAGATAAAAAACACACAACAGAAAAAAATAAAATTCAAACTTACAACGTTGGGTTGCCTCCCAACAAGCGCTTTATTTAACATCGTTAAGAGCTCGACGGTACCTCGATTAGCCTGGTCCAGATAAGGAAATGACACACACATCACGGTTTATGTCACCGCTATGATAGACTTTCAGTCTTTGACCATTGACAGTCCAGCTCTCTTGTGACTTTGGATCCTCTATCACAATGGCTCCATAATTCCGTACTTCCTTGACAACAAATGGTCCTGACCACTTCGACTTCAACTTACCCGGAAATAACTTCAACCTTGAGTTAAAAAGCAATACCATCTGTCCAACATGAAACTCCTTATGGCGGACCTTTCCATCATGGTATGCCTTTTCCTTGTACAGCTTATTAGAATGGTATGCATCGTTCCTTAGTTCCTCCAATTCATGGAGTTGACCTTTCCTTCTTTCTCCAGCTAGAGTGGAGTCGAAATTCAAGAACTTAAGAGCCCACAATGCTCTATGCTCCATTTCAACTGGAAGATGACAAGTCTTCCCATACACCATTTGAAACGGAGTCAGCCCAATAGGTGCTTTGTCGGCAGTGCGATACGCCCACAAAGCTTCATCCAGTTTTAAGGACCAATCTTTTCTTGAATTCGAGACTGTTTTCTCAAGGATCCGTTTGACTTCCCGGTTTGAAACCTCAGTTTGACCGTTCGCTTGTGGGTGGTAGGGAGTGGTCACCTTGTGCTTTACACCATAATGTTGCAGAACTTTTTCTAAGGGTGTATTGCAAAAGTGTGAGCCTCCATCACTTACCAACACTCTAGGCACACCAAAACGTGAAAATATGTTCTTCTTTAAAAATTTAATCACAGTTTTGGCATCGGCCTTAGGTGAGGCAATTGCTTCCACCCACTTCGAAACATAATCAACAGCTACTAGTATGTACTCATTTGAGAAAGAAGAGGGGAATGGGCCAACAAAATCAATACCCCAACAATCAAAAACTTCCACTTCTAGCATGTTGGTTAGAGGCATTTCATCCCGTTTTCCTATTCCTCCACTCCGTTGGCATGTATCACAACTCTTCGCATGTTCATGCGCATCTTTGAATAAAGATGGCCAATAAAAACCCGATTGGAGTACTTTAGTGGCTGTTCTCAAACCACTATAGTGACCTCCATACGGAGAGTTGTGACAGTGCCAAAGAATGTCTCTTGACTCCTCAATTGTTACACACCTTCTCAAAATATTGTCTGTTCCTACTTTAAACAGATAAGGATCATCCCAAACATAATATTTTGCATATGCCAAGAATTTCCTTCTTTGATTGCAAGTGAGGTCTTCCGGTGTTAAACCAGTTGCTTTGTAGTTAGCAAAATCAGCAAACCAAGGCCTCACTTGAATCGCATAAAGTTTTTCATCTGGAAATTCTTCTCTCACCTCCTCTTATTTGTTTGTAATGTCTACATTGACCAACCGAGACAAATGATCCGCCACCAAGTTTTCAGAACCTTTTTTATCCCGAATTTCTAGATCAAACTCTTGTAATAAAAGGATCCAACGAATAAGCCTTTGTTTTGAATCCGGCTTGGTAAGCAGATATTTTATCGCTGAGTGGTCAGTATAGATTACAACTTTTGAACCAATCAAATAAGCTCTAAATTTTTCCAATGCATATACTATGGCTAGTAATTCCTTTTCAGTTGTTGCGTAATTAACTTGTGCTTCATTAAGCACCTTACTAGCATAGTGTATGGCATGGAAAACTTTATCGCTTCTTTGTCCTAACACCGCACCAACTGCATAATCGCTAGCATCACACATGAGTTCAAAATCAAGGTTCCAGTTTGGTGCTACGATTATTGGTGCGGTGACCAATTTTTCTTTCAAATCTAAGAAAGCTTTAAGACATGACTCATCGAAAAGAAAAGGCGTACCTTTGTTGAGCAAATTGCTCAATGGCTTTGCGATCTTTGAAAAATCTTGTATGAATCTCCAGTAGAAACCGGCATGTCCTAGAAAGCTTCTTATCCCTTTAATGTTAGTTGGAGGTGGCAGTTTCTCAATAACCTCCACCTTGGCTTTGTCCACCTCTAACCCTTCAGAAGAAATCTTGTGACCAAGTACTATACCCTCAGTGACCATAAAATTGCATTTTTCCCAGTTGAGCACTAGGTTGGTCTCCACGCATCTCCCCAAAACTACATCGAGGTGTTTTAAGCACAATTCAAAAGATGATCCATAAACAGAAAAATCATCCATGAACACCTCAATGCATTCTTCTATCAAGTCCGAAAATATAGCTTGCATACACCGTTGAAATGTGGCCGGTGCATTACATAACCCAAAAGGCATTCTTCGGTAAGTAAAGATGCCAAAAGGACACGTAAAAGCTGTCTTCTCATGATATGCCAGGTTTACTGGAATTTGATTATACCCCGAATATCCGTCCAAGAAACAGTAGAAATTTTTACCAGCTAACCTCTCCAACATTTGATCCATGAAGGGTAGTGGGAAATGATCTTTCCTTGTGGCTTGGTTCAACCTTCTATAGTCGATACACATCCTCCACCCTGTCACTGTTCTTGTCGGAATCAACTCATTTTTATCATTTTTGATTACCATCATTCCGCCTTTCTTGGGGACCACTTGTACCGGACTCACCCATGCACTATCGGATATAGGATAAATCATTCCGGCTTCCAACAGTTTGACAACTTCTTTCTGGACCACCTCTTTCATTGATGGATTCAGACGCCTCTGAGGTTGCGCAACTGGTTTGAAATTCTCCTCCATCATGATCTTATGCATGCAATAGGCCGGACTAATACCCTTCAAGTCGGATAACACCCACCCTATTTCACCTTTGTTCTTTTTCAATACTTGAATTAACTTGTCTTCCTCTTGTGTGGACAACGCGTTGCTTATAATCACTGGTTTGGTACACTCGTCTCCAAGAAACACATACTTCAAGTGTGACGGAAGCATTTTCAACTCTAACTTTTGCTCTTCCGTTTTCTTCTTTGCATCCAAGTCTTCCGTTGATTCTTCCTGATAGGCCAGCTCACCACAAGATTCTAGCTCGTGCAACATTGCTTCGATCTCTCGTTCCTCATTGTCGGTTAACATGTTGTATGCTCCGATAAGGGATCTTTCTAGAGGATTAGAAATATGAATTTGGTTCGCGACCTCCACTACTTCCTCTTCAATTGCATCGATTCGGAAAGAATCATGCTTGTCGGTTGGATGCTTCATTGCTTCGAAAAGATTAAAAGTCACCTCTTCATCTTGCACTCTCACCTTCATTAGCCCATCATCTATGTCGATCATCATCCGAGCTGTTTTCATAAAAGGTCTTCCAAGAATTAGGGGTACATCACGGTCCTCATCCATCTCTACTATTACAAAATCCACCGGAAACAAAAATTTGTCCACTTTCACAAGCATGTCTTGGGCGATTCCGTATGGTGAGGTGGTAGACTTGTCGGCTAGTTGTAGAGTCATTCTCGTCGATTTAATCTCAACATTCCCCAATCTTTTGACAATGGAGAGGGGGATTAAATTTATACTAGAGCCCAAGTCAATTAAACCATTTCCAACGTATGTGCTTCCAATGGTTACCGGTAGAACAACCCGGCCCGGATCGGACTCCTTCCTTGGGAGAGTCTTTTGGATGATGGCGCTACACCGTGCATCAAGCAATATGGTCTCATCTTCCACGTGTCGCCTTTTCTTGGTAAGAATGTCCTTCATGAATTTAGCATACCGCGGCATTTGTTCTAATGCATCAGCAAATGGAATGTTGATTTGGAGTTGCTTGAAGATGTCCATGAACCGTGCATAATGCCTAGCATTGTCCTTCCTTGATGGAGCATGTGGATAGGGTAAATGTTGAGTTGGAATGATGCTCACCCCTTTCTCAGATTTCTTCTTCTTCTTTGATTCAACATCCTTTTTCCCTTCCAAATCAATCTGCTGCTCAGTTGGCAAAACCTGCTTTTTTCGCGGCGCGAAGGTGGTTCGCGGCGCGAACTCTGCATTTCCAGTAGCATTTTCCCTTTCATCAACTATGTCTTTTTCTTCCAGCATCCCATCAGTGATGTTCTCTTCTACAATCTCTTCACCTTTTTCACTTACCAACTCTTTACCACTCCTTGTGACAATTGCTTTGCAATGCTCCTTTGGATTCGGTTGAGTGTTAGCAGAGAAAGAAGGCCCTGCGTTTTGTTCCGACAGTTGCTTCGCAAGTTGGCCTACTTGATTTTCCAGATTTTTAATTGCTGCTTCGTTACTCTTCTGATTTGCCATGGAAGCTTGCATGAATTGTTGAAGAGTGTCTTCTAGATTGGAATTTCCTCCTTGCGACTGCTGTCCTTGAGAGTTTGGATGTTGGTAAGGACTTTGCTGCTGAAAATTTTGATTGTTGAACCTTGACAGTTGATAGCCTTGATTGTTTCTTGGTTGGTAGCCTTGATTATTAGGCTGTTGTCTTTGATAGCCCTGGTTTTGATTGTTCACATAACTCACTTCTTCTTGGGGTGGAGGACAAAAACCAGTAGGGTGATCCCCTTGACATAATTCGCAACATGCTACTTGATGCTGAACTTGAAACCCTTGAATCTCTTTTATTTGCTGTGGAAGCTTGGCCATTTGTTGAGTGAGAAGCTCCACTTGTTGAGAGAGTAGCTTGTTTTGAGCAAGGATGGCATCATTGGTATTTAACTCAAGAACTCCCGGCTTACGTTGTGAAGGGCTACGATCATGTTGACCTTGATGATCATTGAGGGCCATACGTTCAATAATGACTTTAGCTTCTTCCGCAGTTTTTGACATAAGCGAGCCACCCGCGGTGGCGTCCAGAAGTGTCTTGTGAGTTGATTGGAGTCCATTTAGAAAAATATGGATTTGAGTGAGCTCATCAAAACCATGTCCCTTACATTTCCTCAACATTGATTTGAATCTTTCCCAAGCTTCATTTAGAGACTCGTTGCCTCCTTGAGTGAATACCGCAATAGCCGTTTTGGCTTCCATGAATCGGGATTGAGGGAAGTATCTTTCTAAGAACTTTTCTTCTAACAAATTCCAATCCGTCATTACTCTTGCCACTTGATCAAGGTACCACTCTTTTGCCTTCCCCACTAAGGAGTGTGGGAACATCCTTTTGAATAGTGCCTCTTCACCCGTTTCATCAATTCCCGTAGAACCCGCAATCTCATAAAATTTGATGAGATGGGTATACGGATCTTCATGATCCATTCTGGTGAATGGATTTACGTAGAGAAGTTGGAGGATTCCGGTCTTTATCTCCGTATTTCTTCCTCCACGGGAAAATTGAGCATTTCTTCTTGGACTATTAGCGGACATTTCGGTACGATTGTCATCCGCCATGTTTCCGTCACAAGCCTCTACAACCACTTTTTCGATTGGAACAAGTGCGGAAGTAGATGCTTCTTCTCTCCGGTTCCTCTCTTCGGCTAGTTTCCTTCTTCTTCGTGTTTTGCTATTGAGCTTCCGAAGTGTTCTTTCAATTTCAGGATCGAATTGAAGTTGCTCCTCGGTTGCTTTTCCTCGCATGCACTAGAATCTACAAAACTAACAAACCAAGTGAAACAAAAGAGGGATAATAATAATTGTAACACAACTTAAAACAAAGAATTATTGCAATGCTTGTAATATCGACACCAATCCCCGGCAACGGCGCCAATTTGTTGAAAAGTATATCTTCGGCAAATATTTTATATCGTATCCACAGAGATTGGTTGATATTACCGCCGTTCTATAATCCAAATGTTATAAGTTTAGAAAGTAACAAGGTTGTTTTGTTTGGAAAATTATCTTGTGAGTAAATGTCACTAAAAATAGTAGAATGGTTTTAATCAAATATAAAAGCTTGGCAAGATTGGAGTTCACTATTTCAAATGCTTATGATTCCTTATGATAAATAAATAGATTCAAGATTATTGATGATGTTCAAGTATCCTCTCAAAGTCATTTATGTCTAAATGATATTGTGATAATCACTATATTGATCCTTAGACGATCTCTCCACCTAACTATCAATATAGCAATCTTTAATGTTTAATACCAAAGAAGAGTAATGAGTAAATCTATCTCTACAACTTATTCACTACTTGAAAATCTGTTTTATGTCAAGACTCAAATAATCTCTCTCGACAACTACTCAAATCTGGTTTTCAACTTAGGGCAAAAACAGTATTCAATACATCAACAATCTTTATCATACATATAAATCAAATGGAATACATAAACATATGAGAATAGCTACTACCTCCAATCTTGACAAAGGGGAGTTTAGCTCCTCATCATCATTGTTCAAAGCAGAAAGTTCAAGAAGAAAAACTCTGTTTTTCTCTCTTACAAAAAGCTCTCAATATCAATGTGTGAATGATAATGGTTGACATGCACGATTGTATGCAGCTGTTACAGTTGCAGGTGCGTGACCCCTCCGGTGAGCACTCGATGATGACGCGTGAGCAGTTTCTGCAGCACGCTAGCTGGCCTGTGGACATGCCTGTGTTTGGAGAGGGGGCGGTTGCCGGTGCATCTGGTGCTGGTGCTTATGGTGGTGCTGAGGAGGATGATGATGATGATGATGATGCTACCGGTTCTGAAGCCGGTAGTGATGAGGGTTCTGAGTCCTTTGGGGGCTAAGTTTGTTTTATTTTATTGTATTTTCAGATTTGTTGTATTTGAATTTTGGTTATGTACTTTTGGGGTGTTTTGTCCCCCATGCACTTTTTTAAAATTTTTAAGTAATGCGTATTGTTTATGTTTTTAATTTGTATGTTTGGTTTAAATTTCTTTTTGTTTAATAAATTTTTGGTTGTTGAGTGTCAAACCTTCTAGATTGGTTGCTCCTCAAAGAAGTATCCAATGAAGGTGCATCCGAGCTTGGATGACAATGATAAAAATAAACAAGTGAATAATGCTAAGGTACATGGTTACCTCCGGTTAGAATTTTAGAATGCATTAAGAACTTTACTCTTTTTTGTAATTGAATATTGTTCTTTTTGCAACATAATTGAATGAATGTTTCATCTAGGACTTAAAACCACAAATTGTGAGGAAACCTCCATTGTACACTTAAATGCTGGATTCTAATAAACTTTGTTGATTCATTTGATTCATGCTTTGTCTTTTATTATTGTGAATTTGTGGAAGCAATTAGAAATGATCAAGGCGCTTGTTTTCTTATGAGCACAACCAGTTCCAAATACAACTTACTCGTGAGCAGAGAGAGTATTCGTTAACCCCTTTGAGCTTAAACAGTTGAATCTTAGCTTGAAATAAAGCGAGATGTCAAAAATATTTTTTCTTGAAACCCGGAAAATTTTGATAATTGTTCTTTTGCCGTAAAAAGTCAAGAGCATTGACTTAGGGTGAGTAAGAAATAAGTTGGGGAGAACGAAAAAGAGAATCGGTAAGTGCCATAACTCTTGAAAAACCGAGCAAGCATTGAAAATAAAAAAATAGAAAAGAGAAACATCTGTTTTGTAAATATGATGTGAAAGAAAAGAAAAAATAGAGAAAATGAAAATGAATGCTTGCTTGGAAGAAAAATAGTGAAAAACAAAAATTGAGTTATGAAATAAGAGTTGTGAAGGTTTCAAATGAGAAACAAATGGAACGAAGTTGAGATGTGTGAATAATGTACAGTGAATGTCTCTTTTACATCGGCAATTTCGTTTTCAATGGCTGTTGAAAAGTATAGCTTCGGCAAATAGTTTATATCGTATCCACAGAGATTGGTTGATATTACCGCCGTTCTATAATCCAAATGTTATAAGTTTAGAAAGTAACAAGGTTGTTTTGTTTGGAAAATTATCTTGTGAGTAAATGTCACTAAAAATAGTAGAATGGTTTTAATCAAATATAAAAGCTTGGCAAGATTGGAGTTCACTATTTCAAATGCTTATGATTCCTTATGATAAATAAATAGATTCAAGATTATTGATGATGTTCAAGTATCCTCTCAAAGTCATTTATGTCTAAATGATATTGTGATAATCACTATATTGATCCTTAGACGATCTCTCCACCTAACTATCAATATAGAAATCTTTAATGTTTAATACCAAAGAAGAGTAATGAGTAAATCTATCTCTACAACTTATTCACTACTTGAAAATCTGTTTTATGTCAAGACTCAAATAATCTCTCTCGACAACTACTCAAATCTGGTTTTCAACTTAGGGCAAAAACAGTATTCAATACATCAACAATCTTTATCATACATATAAATCAAATGGAATACATAAACATATGAGAATAGCTACTACCTCCAATCTTGACAAAGGGGAGTTTAGCTCCTCATCATCATTGTTCAAAGCAGAAAGTTCAAGAAGAAAAACTATGTTTTTCTCTCTTACAAAAAGCTCTCAATATCAATGTGTGAATGATAATAGTGTATTGTCTCAAATGCCCTAGCATAATGTATTTGTTTCTAACAAAAAAGGTTGACATTTCCCTAATTGGTATTTGTCATCTAAAGCAGAAAAGCAATTCCCAGGCAGACATCAAAATGGCAATCAACTTTTCCTGCAAAACAGCACTTTTGACCCTCAGTCAGCTTGTTGGATTCGCAGCCTTCGCGGCGCGAAGGCAGTTCGCGGCGCGAACTGTTGCTTCTCCAGCTTCCTTGTTTGGCAAGCTTCCTCCAAGATGTGGTGTTGCAATCCAAGGCCTTTCTTAATTCTACAAAACTAACAAAAAGGTGAAATAACTATTCAAAACAAAATAAATTAAACCTAATTGCATTTATACAAAATAGTGAGAATAAAAGTGTGTAATTACATCAAAACTTGGTAAAAGGGACCAATAAAATGATATAAAAAGTAGTACTAATTGGTCCCTAACAATGGCCTTAGAAATGACCCTTGTTTGTTAACCTAACCAAGCTACAACCGAAAAGTCCTTAGTGATCTTCGTGCTTCCACATTACCATTTATAATTTTTAGATATTGTATGAATTGAATTGGTTTCTTCATTGTTTGTTGGAGAGTGAGATTATTCCCACGGTTGCAAACGCGTAATTTCTTCAATCCTTATTCGAAGAGGAGAGATAGGGTGATTCATTCAAGATAATATTGTTGTGAATAGATACATATTTCGCATTGCTATTAAGTTTTAGTTCTTTTGTATTATGTCATTCTAACCATTGGGAACTTATGCCTGGTTGATTTTCTTGTGTTTGAGCCGTTTTATCCGACTTCGGAGAAACCTTTTTCTTTAAGCAAATCCTCTTGTCCTTCAAGAGGCATACTTTGCTTGAGGACAAACAAGAATCTAGTTGAGGAGAGTTGTTAGATGCCCAAAAGTGCTTAATTGAGCTATCAAATATGGGCATCTTTCACTCCTTTTTGTTGCTAAAGTGTTCGAAACCGCCTTTGTTTTAGATGAATTGCAATACAATGTTAGACGATCTTGGTAACTTTAATTTGTGCATTATTGTGCAGGAATTAGGCATGAACTAATAGAAAATGAAGGCACAAGGAAGTTGGCAAAGGAACCAAGAAGAGAATGCTTTCATCAGCTTGCTCGCTAGGCGAGGGCTGTGGAGAAGGGCTCGCTAGGCGAGCACCTAGCGAACTGCCAGCGAACATCCTCAGAATTTTACAGTAGCAAATGTCAACAAACTCGCTAGGCGAGCAGCCAGCGAAGGTGGTAGCGAACACGCCCAGACGTGGTCAAAAGAGCAGCCAACACTTACTCGCTAGGCGAGCCACTAGCGAGCTCTCAGCGAGCAATTCCAGTAGCAAAACCTTCTGAACTCGCTGGAGCGAAGGTGGAAGCGTAGGCTTCGCCTAGCGAACATGAAATCTGGCCAAAGATATTTCTCTGGGCGCAGGTGCCTCTGGTGCCTCATTTTGGGGCTCGCTAGGCGAACCATTCTGCCCGCCTAGCGAGCATGACAACTCAGACAACAATACTATAAGTAGCAGGGGCTACTTTTTGGGACCATACTTTTATACTTTGTACTTTTACTTAGCATTTTCTTAGATATTTTCCAGCATTGCTCTAGAGATATTTTGTAACCTAGAAACCCATTTTTCTTCATCTCTTAACATTATTCTACAAAAAGAAGGTGGATTCCCATCCAATCTCGATTCTTCGACGTGGATGTTGATCAACCTTCAACCGAGACTTGTTGTACAAGCCACCATGAAAATGAGTGGCTAAGTTCTTCATTTTGTCAAGGTTAGATGTAGATGATCATAAGCTTTGTGTGTATATGGGATGATCTTCATTTGTAAACTCTTTAATGATGAATATATGGTGAAAACTTTGTTTTATTGATAACTCTTTATGTTGGTTTATGATCGAGAGATGTTTACCAACTCTTTACCAAGGTTTTCATCCAATCTTGTTTGTTAGCTAGAGATAGTAATGAATGATTTTGTTCACCATAAAGTTGAACCAAAAAGTTGTCATTTTGATAGATTGTGTTAGAGATAAACAATGGATCAAAATGGGAAAACCCACAATGTGTGTTAGAGATAAACACATTGGGAGGACTTTGTGAAATAGTTTATCATCTAAAGGAGTTTATAAGTTTTGTTAATCGAACATATACATGCAAAGTGATCGTCGAACCCTAACTTTGACAATATTTCTCAAATAGAAAAACCAAAAATTTACGGCATTTTCTTACACTTTTATGCAAGCTACCGTGACTAAAACCAAAACCCCCCTTGTTACTACGAGTTAAGAATTAAAACAACTGTCGAACGGCAGCGATATCTCACAATCCCTGTGGAGACGATAACAAAAACCCGACATACCAAACCACTATCCAACAGTTACCATGAAAGTGTTAACCGGTTACATGCTAACAAAATCTGCCCAGAAATTGAATTTTGTTTCGGGTTAACCGGTTACCCCAAAAGTGTTAACCGGTTACCACTATTGAAAAAAGGAAAAATTGAGAACTTTTAAAAGCTGTAACCATTTTGAAATAAATTCTAAGTGTCCATATCAAATTATGCATGCAACAATCAATTGAACACTTTATATATAAACATTAACTAAGATTAAATTCCAATACCTTTGTGATCAATTTCTCGAGCGACTTTGAGCTATGTATGATTGAAACTTTGTGTGAATTTGCTCTATTGAAGTATTGATCCATTCTTTGATGATTGACCCTGTACGTGCATCGTTGTCTTCATCAAAATACTCGAGAAGCCATGTCTTCACATTCTCCCCCTTTTTGATGATGACAACCCGATTCAAAAGGCGATTCTTGAAAGAGTCATCGGACTTGACGTTCTAACACGTTTGCTCCCCCTATGATAACGCTCCCTCTAAATTCTTGATTTATTTGGAGACTTTGAAATTTTGAGTTCCTGCAAGTTTGTTAGATACATACAATATATGCTAGAGAATCTCTTCTCCCCCTTTGTCATAATCGAAAAGGATGGGACAAGACATATTAACAGTTTGGAGATCATGCATATAAAAAGCATACAAAACATCATATAATTAAAAGCCATAATATATTTAAAAAAATGAAATTTATTTTTCAAAAAAAATAGAACAGCAGCGAGGTAACCGGTTACACGTAATGTGGTAACCGGTTACGTTAAACAAAAAGTAACACAGAAGTCAGAAGCACTACTGGTTAACCGGTTAACAGAAATGTCGTAACCGGTTACCTGATAGAAAAAATGCCTCAGAATTCAAATTTGCTACTGGTTAACCGGTTAACAAGGATGTGGTAACCGGTTACTTATTGAAAATTTTGTAAAAAAGTAGCAATTAAGAGTTCAAAACACCATTTTTTCTATTCTTTGGTAAGATAATAATGTTTTTGCATACCTTTTCCCTGGTTCATCATAAGACAGGTTATGACGAGTTTATATGTCACCTTCATCCAATATTTCCGAGCTCTCTTCGAATTTTGTAAAACGGTTCCTTTGCGAGAGGCTTGGTGAAAATGTCGGCCAGTTGGTTATGAGTATCCACAAATGTAACTTCAACATCCCCTTTGAGTACGTGGTCACGAAGGAAGTGATGGAGGATGTCGATATGCTTCGTTCTTGAGTGCATGACTGGATTTTTTGTAATGTTGATGGCACTTTTGTTGTCACATCTTAGCGGAATACATCCGAGATCTATTCCGAAATCTCGAAGTTGTTGCTTTAGCCAGAGTATCTGAGCACAAGAGCTGCCTGCTGCTATATATTCTGCTTCGGTTGTACTCATAGCAACACACACTTGTTTCTTGCATGCCCATGAAACTAGTGCATTTCCGAGAATGTGACATGTTTCACTCGTGCTTTTCCTATCTGTTTTACATCCTGTATAATCCGCGTCAGAGTAACCAATTAAATTGCACATACTACCTTTAGGATACCATAGGCCAACATTTGTCGTTCCCTTGAGATACTTCATGATTCGTTTGATGGCGGTGAGATGTGATTCCTTTGGATTAGCTTGAAAACGAGCACAGAGACATACACTAAACATTATGTCAGGACGGCTTGCCGTCAAATACAACAAGGAACCAATCATACCTCGATATTTGGTGATATCAATTGAAGTACCAGATTCGTCTTGATCAACATAAGTTCCGGATCCCATAGGGGTAGACATTTGCTTGCAACTATCCATGTCGAATCTTTTCAAGAGTTCTTTGTAATACTTGGATTGATTTATGAAGATACCATCATCTAGTTGCTTGATTTGTAAGTCGAGAAAATAATTCATTTTACCCATCATGGACATCTCGAATTCTCCTTGCATCATTGAGGAGAATTCTTCACACATATCTTTGTTTATTGATCCGAATATGATATCATCAACGTATACTTGTACCAACAATGTGTTGTTCTTGATTCTTTTGATGAAGAGAGTTTTGTCAACCTTGCCTTTTTAAAAACCTTTTTCACAAAGAAAGTTTCTAAGTCGATCATACCAAGCCCTGGGCGCTTGTTTCAATCCATAAAGAGCCTTTCTTAGCTTGAAAACATGTGAGGGATTCTTGAAATCTTCAAAGCCCTAGGGTTGCTTTACGTAAACTTCTTCGTTGATGTAGCCATTAAGGAATGCGCTTTTGACATCCATTTGAAAAAGCTGAAAGTTTAGTGAGCAAGCATAAGCAAGTAAAAGGCGTATAGCTTCTAACCTTGCTACCGGAGTGAATGTTTCTTCGAAATCAATTCCTTCTTCTTGGTTGTAGCCTTGTGCGACCAACCTTGCTTTGTTACGAACAATGATGCCATTTTCATCAAGTTTGTTTTTGAAGACCCATCGAGTTCCAATGATGTGTTTATTGCTAGGTCTTAGAACAAGTTCCCAAACTTGATTTCTTTCAAATTGATTGAGTTCTTCTTGCATAGCAATGATCCATTGGTCGTCTCCTAAGGCTTCATCAACTTTGGAAGGTTCAATTTGAGAGACAAAATCCATGTTTAAGCAAGCATCCTTTAAATTCAATCTTGTTGAGACTCCTTGACTAATGTCACCAATAATCTTGTCGATTGATGGTCTCTATGAGTTCTCCATTCTTTAGGTAGATCATTGATGTTTGCGTCTTGTGGATCTTGTTCTTCATGGTGTTCCGGTTGATTTTCATTATCGGATATGAAATCTATCTCCTGAGGAATATCTACCAAATCATCATCATTATCAACAATAATATCCTCCTTGGAGGGGTTAGTTTCATCAAATGATACATGCATAGATTCCTCAATAGTTAAAGTTTTTTTGTTATAAATCCTATAAGCTTTTCTAGAGAGAGAATAACCAAGAAATATACCTTCGGCGGATTTTTCATCGAACTTACCGAGATTATCTTTGTCATTATTGAGGACAAAGCGTTTGCATCCGAAGATATGAAAGTAGGCTATGTTCGGTTTTCTTCCCTTGAAAAGTTCATAAGGAGTTTTCTTCAAGATAGGTCTAATATTGACTCGATTACTTACAAATCATGTCGTGCTTACCGCATTCGCCCAAAAGTATTTTGGAAGATTGGAGTCGCTAAGCATTGTTCTTGCAAGCTCAATGAGAGACCTATTCTTTCTCTCCACCACTCCATTTTGTTGAGGAGTCCTTGGTGCCGAGAAGTTGTGAGAGATTCCATTTTCATCGCAAAATTCTTCAAAGGAAGCATTTTGGAATTCTCCACCATGGTCGCTTCTTATGGAGGCAATGGTTAGTGACTTCTCATTTTGGATTTGCTTTGCATACTTAAATGCTTTGAATGCGTCATTTTTCTGAACTAAAAAGAGAGTCCAAGTGTATCTAGAGAAATCATCAACAATGACTAAGGCATGAATATTACCTCCGAAGCTCCTTGTTCTTGATGGATCGAATAAGTCCATGTGCAGCAGTTGTAATGGCCTTGAAGTGGTCACTACATTTTTGGATTTGAAAGTTGATTTATGTTGTTTCCCCTTTTGGCATGCATCACAAAGTCTATCTTTGATAAACTTTATCTTGGGCAAACCAATGACGAGGTCATGCTTGATCAACTTATTCAAATGTTCCATATGAATAAGTGCGAATCTTTTGTGCCAAAGCCATGAATCATTGTTGTTTGCCATGAGACACTTTACCTTCAAAGACAAGTCATTAAGGGAAATCATAAAAATATTGTTAAGGCGTTTACCTTTTAGTTTAACCTCATGTGTGACTTCATCTTCTATCAAGCACTCATCTTTAGTGAACTTGATCTTGAAGCCCTTGTCACATAGTTGGCTAATACTAAGAAGATTGTGCTTTAGTCCTTCGACATAAAGAACATCTTCAATGGATGTGAAAGGTGGTGCACCAACAATGCCTTTGCCAAGAATCTTTCCTTTGTTGTTATCTCCATATGTAACAAAACCCTTGGCTTTAAGCTTTAGATTTGAAAATTTGTTGATGTCTCCCGTCATATGCTTGGAACACCCACTATCGAGATACCATAAGTTTGATGTGGATTCCAAGCAAGCCTACAAAACAAATTAAGTTTTGTTAGGTACCTAAGTTGCTTTGGGTCCTTCATAATTAGTGCCTTTCTTTACCCATACGTAATGCCCATTAGCAACACTGAAGTTTCTAATATAGCAAGCATTAGGTGTATGGCCTTTAATACCACAATAAAAGCATGTTGGTTCAAGATTACTTCTATACCTAGAAGGATAAGACTTCTTCTTAACAAGGTTTTTCTTTTTAGGATAATGATGAACTATTTTAGGTTTGTTCACTTTCTCTTGGATTGGTTGGTCACTTGCCTTAACAAAGATTGTCTTGTTTGAGCTTGGTTTTGAAAACTTTGAGTAACCAAGCCCACTTTTATCATTTGAATATCTTTGTTGGCTAAGTACACCCTCCAATCCAATTTGTCCTTTTTCGTATCTTTCAAGAACTCTTTTTAGTTGGACAATTTGAAAAGAAAGTGACTCACATTTATTGCATACAAAATTTTGTTTTTGATCACTAATCACGTTTTCTTTTTCAACTTCAAAACCTTTTTCCATTTTCTCAATTTTCTCTCTCCAAAACTGAGATTTGTTTCTTTTGAGATGATATAGTTTTATACAAAATTTTGCATTCATTTAATAATTCATCTATGGCACCTTGCACATCATTATCAAAAAGCGAAAAATCATTACTAACCTCATTTACTTCATCATCGGAATGGTGTGAGGCCATTAATGTTAGGTTTGCACTTTCAACACTATCCGAGTCGAATGACGAGCTTATTTCGTTATCTTCCCATGCGACATAAGCCTTTTTGTACTTGTTCTCCTTCTTGCTTTTGAATCCACTTTTCTTAGGTAGTTGAGGACAATCTGGTTTTATGTGGCCTTGCTTACCACATTCATAACATGTTACCTCTTGTATTGAAGTGGAAGCTTCTCTTTTCTTGAAGTGTTTCTTTCTTTTCGCATAGAAGGAAGGTTTGTCATTCTTACCGAAAATTTTTCCTAGCCTTTTAACAAGTAACAAGAAGTTTTCATCCTCCTCCGGATTGTCTTCTTTCTCAACATCTTTGGAGTCAACTTTCAGAGCGATGTTTTTGGACTTCTTATCTTGATTCTCATGTTTTCAAGTCTTCCAAGTTCCGTCTCATATTCTTGAAGTTTTTCAAACAATGTAGCGGAAGTCATTGTGGATAGACTTTTCTTTTCTGATATTGCCGTCACTTTTGGTTGTCATTCCCTGGTTAAAGATCTAAGCACTTTAAGATTCAATTCATCATTACTTAAAGTCTTACCTAGAGCTTTTAGATGATTTGTCAAGTGCACAAATCTTTTCTGCAAGTCAAGGATGGATTCTCCGGGCTGCATTCTGAACAACTCATATTCTTGACTCAAGGTATTTAATCTTGATCTTTTAACTTCGGCAGTTCCTTCATGAGTTTCTACCAAGGTATCCCATATTTGTTTTGCCGTTGTGCATGTCAAAATGCGAAAGAATTCATCCATGCTGAATGCACTTTGAAAAAGATTTATTGCCTTTTTATCATAGAGGACCTTCTTCTTATCATCATCATCCCATGAAGTTTTAGGCTTTGATGAACCAACACCGTTAACAACCGTTGTAGGAACAAAAGGACCATTTTGGACAGCATCCCATATTTCTTCTCCTTGTGCTTCTAAATGAGCCTTCATCCGAATTTTCCAGAAGTTAAAGTATTCACCACAGAATAGTGGAGGCTTGTTATTGCTACCACCATCTCTGAAGACTAGATTATTATTTGCGGAAGCCATTTTGGATCATCTAGGAACAGGTTACCTATAACCTGCTCTGATGCCAATTGTAAGTCTGAAATCAGTCTAAGAGGGGGGGGGGGGTGAATTAGAAACCTTGAAATTTTCTTGTTGTAAGGATTATTTTTCTGGTTTATAATGGTGTTTAGGAAAGTGGTAAAGTGCAGAAAAATAATGACGCGGAGATTTATCCTGGTTCCCTTCACAATCCGAAGGTACATCCAGTCCCCTTTCCAACAAGAAAGAAATTTCCACTATTTGTTTGGACTTGTACAATGACCAACAAAGACCACCAAGAACAAACTCTTGGATTTCCAACAAAGTCCACTTATGAGAATAATCCTCTCAAAGTGACTCTCTTGTTTCTAAACAACAAGGAAACCTTCTTAGTGATAAGAGAACAATCCTCTCCTATGCACCTCTTACTATCAAACAAGTAAGGATAAAACACTCACTATCTTAATTCCACTAATGCTGGAAAAATTAAGATGTGAAGAACAACAAGTGTATAATTTAAATGGAAGTTTGAATAATCTGGAAATATCTGCACATCAATCAAAGGATTGATCTTCTCCTTTTGGAATAATCAATCTCACAATGTTTATAGAAGTGTTCAAATGATGCATATGAATTTTGGACACTTATCTTTGAAAATAGTAAACAAAGAAAGATTGTGAAAATTAACTTTTAAGGAGGTGATTTGCAATCTGAAAAATTTTAGTTTAAATATCCTTCTATGAACCTCTTTAAACAGGTGCAAACAACCAATGGATGCCATGATTCATATAGAAGAAGCATGAATTGAAAATATGAAAAGTTGCAATTTTTCTACAAAAATTCCCAGTAGTAACCGGTTACCCAAATTGTGTTAACCGGTTACATTAATTGTAACGTTAAGAAAAAATCAAATTTTAAACTGTGTAACCGGTTACCATGAAAGTGTTAACCGGTTACATGCTAACAAAATCTGCCCAGAAATTGAATTTGTTTCGGGTTAACCGGTTACCCCAAAAGTGTTAACCGGTTACCACTATTGAAAAAAGGAAAAATTGAGAACTTTTAAAAGCTGTAACCATTTTGAAATAAATTCTAAGTGTCCATATCATATTATGCATGCAACAATCAATTGAACACTTTATATATAAACATTAACTAAGATTAAATTCCAATATCTTTGTGATCAATTTCTCGAGCGACTTTGAGCTATGTATGATTGAAACTTTGTGTGAATTTTCTCTATTGAAGTCTTGATCCATTCTTTGATGATTGACCCTGTACGTGCATCGTTGTCTTCATCAAAATACTCGAGAAGCCATGTCTTCACACCATTCTCTCCCATACTTTTCATTGACCAATGAATTATCAATATCCTAAGGCTAATTGATTCATCAATAACTTTGTGTTAGATGAATCAATATAAGTATGGATGAGATGGGTCCATCCTTTTGATCATTTCTTTTAGTGTGTGGTATGTTGTAGGAGTTTGGTTCATCATACCAAATCTCTAACATGCATTAGCACCTAAATTTTTATTGCCCGACCTTAGATAGTTGTGACTTCTATATAAGTCTGATTACGATTGCTTAACATAGAGCTAAATTTTACCCTAAAGGCATAGCATTCTAGTAAGTGAGACTGTAAGTCTCCCCTCTTTCATGGTATTATATGGAAACTTGGCCTTTTTTCCCTTCCTTTGGAAGGTGTCTTAGTTCAAGGATCCATGCTTGTGAATAGAGGGTTAAGTGTTCTCCAAAGAATGACTTAATCATTTGAAAAGCAAAACACCACTAACATCTAATCAACTAACATTTGACTAATTTATATTAATATTGCTCTTATTTTTCAAGCCATTTACTTTATGCAATTTAAGTTCAAGTCATTTACCATTTCATTTGTCATTTACATATCATTTAACTTGTTTATGTTTATGCCATTTTAACTTTGCTCATTTGAGCCATATATTGTGATTGTATATATTTTTTTTTCTATATTTTGTTTGTGTTTATGGTCTTAGGACCTTAAAATACTTAATAAACAACAAAAACCCTAAAAAAACGTTTGTGTGGACTGTTGGGTTTAATCTTAACTTTTGGACTTAGAATTAGGCAACATTCCATGAGCAAAAGGACTTGGACAATGCCAACATTTCTGAGACCAAGTTATTATGATTTGAGCTTTTATCTGATGCAAGTATTGGGATCCCCTTGAATTCATCTGCTACATGGTCTTGATGTAGTTGTTATTTTGATCTTGTGTCTATTATCTTCTTCTGAGTTGATCAAAGAGTATTTCATCTGATACATGAGGAGACAAAGAAGACTTCTAGCTATGGGATTTTCTTGCTTGGATGTGGATATATTTATTTGATGCTTTGATCTTCATGATGCTTGATATTGCTAATTGCTTGCTGATTATTGCTTGATTCAAAGTCCAAAAGGGAAGTGGGTTTTCTATATGACATGCTTGTCTATTGGATTGCATCCCATCAGATCTTTTCAACTCTTAACTTTTAATTTTATGCTTAGGATTAGTCTCTTCATCTCCTCCCATTTCTTAAATATTAAATCTCTCCCCCATTTTCCAAAACCTTTCTTTGCCTATGATTTTAAAACTTAGACTTTATTGCAAACTAGAAACATTGGCCTTATGCCATTGTCTTTTTTAAACTCTTTTCTTAAATCAAACTTGTAAATAAAATTAACCATATTGACTTAAAATTTCAAAAGACAAAAAGAACTAACACTCATTCAAACTTTTGGGGCCTTTATGCCTCTTTTAAACTCAAATTTTGATTAAAAGCAATCCACTCACTTTGAAATTGATACCACGAACTACGAGGTTTTGATCCCTCATTTTTATGTTGGTATGTAGGCACAAGTACGAAGGTCTTGTGAAACATAAAAATATAACTAATAAATTCTTTTCTTATCCCCACACTCCATTTGTTGCAAACATCTTTTATACCAAAAACACATACACACATAAAAAAGGGCTCCCTAGGAGTACCTATGACACTTTGGGTACTAACAGCTTCCCTCTGTGTAACCAACCCCCTTACCTGTAATCTCTGGCATTTTATCAGTTTTGATTTGAAAACTTCTTATCTTTGGGTTTTGTTCGTACTTTTCCCTTTTCCTTTGAAAACAATAAAAGCGCGGTGGCGACTCTGGTTTTATTGACGTTAAGTTTATCCATAGCTTAATGGTCATGAATTTACCGCTACAGAAATTAAGTGGCGACTCTGCTGGGGAGTAGTCCTTAGTGGGTTTAGCCTACTTTTTTATGTATATATTTGTATATTTGATGTTTGTATACTTGTTTGTGTGATATAATCTGCTTGTTGTGCTTGGTGATCTCTGAGTGGTGAGATAAGTTCTAACCCTAACTTGAGTGCAATTAAGATAGGAGGATGGTATAGTCATGTTCGACTTTTGTGGAGTAGTCCTTAACAAGTTGGCTTGAGACCCATCTACTCAGTGGAGACCCTTTTGGAGTTAATGATGTCACACAAGTTATTTGTGGTTAGGCATTATTTTCTCTAATTTGGGGTCCGAGAAGCTAAGGATCGTAGAACATTTAACCCAACTTGGCTTATTTAGGGCGTAGTGCGGAGACTATTCAGGTGTATACCTGATAACAATTGTTATGCGATACTACACTCAGACGAATTTCTCTTGGGAATATTATGGGTTGACGAGTCAGTCATCCTAACCTATAATATCCGATAGATGGAATTAAGACTCTGGGAACTTCATGCCTTGGGTTGGAAGCTAACCCTCCAGATGTAGGTGTTATTGCATCGAACTGTGTTACCAATTATTGTGTTGTTTATTTCTTTTCTGCTCTATCATCTTGTACAATTAAATATGTGTTTATTATGGTGATTCTGGTTTATCTTGTCGAACCAGTTGTCTAGGGAATTGTGTTCGACATCTGTCCCCCGAGGAACAAAATTTCAATTGATATCAGAGCAGGCACCCTAGCCTGTTGGGTGAGCTCTGGGGAAGATAAATTATGCTCATATGGAGACAATTAAACATGAAGGATTAATAAACAAATCACCTATTTTGGACGGCACCAATTATGATTATTGGAAGGATATTATGGTGATCTCTCTCAAATCTATGGGCAACAAAGCATGGAAAGTTGTGATAAAAGGGTGGAGAAATTCAGTGGTTACTTTTGAAGATGGAACCACTAGCTTAAAACTAGAAGCTTAATGGACTGATGTTGAATATGAGGAAGCTCTTGGACACCCCACAACTTTGAATGTTACCTTCAATGGTATGGACAAGAACATGTTCAGGTTGATAAACACATGTTCAAAAGCTAAAGAAGCATGAGAGATTCTCAAAACTGCACATGAAAACACCTTCAAAGTTCGTATGTCATGGTTGCAACTCTTTACAACTAAGTTTGAGAACTTGAGGATGAATGAAGATGAATCTATCTATGAATTGCATATCAGATTGCATGATATTTCTAACGCTTCCTTTTCCTTAGGTGAAAAGATGTTTGAAGAAGCGCTGGCCAGAAAAATACTCAGATCATTGCCTAAGAAGTTTGATATGAAAGTGGCTACTATTGACGAAACTCGGGACTTGAGTAGTATTAAGGTTGATGAACTCATTGGTTCCCTGAAAACCTTTGAGATGACTATCAATGAAATATCAAAAAAGAAGAATAAAGGTACAACCTTTGTTTCCAATACTGAAGAGAGTCAAGGTGGTAAAAAAGATAACTTATCAGATGATATAGCTCTTCTTGGTAAAAAGTTCAATAGTTCCTTGAAATATATGAAAAGAAAATGGAGGATAAATATTCAAGATAAAAGGTCTGACATCAGTCCCCAAATCAAAGGCATGAGTGAAGACAAACACAATGGTAACAAGGGTACTCGGTACTTTGAGTGTGAAAGCTTTGGATACATTAAAGCAGAATGTCCTACCTTTCTAAAGAAACAGAAAAAAGGACTTTCCATCACTTAGTCTGATTCTGATAACGAAAATGATGAAGAAACTGCCATCATTAGGATGGCTTATTAAGGTGAGTCCAGTACTGATGATCCGTCTGAAGAAGATCTTGATACATCATACATGCTCCTACTCTCCAAGTGGGAAGAAGCATGCTTTACAATAGATAATCTGAAGATAACCATATTTGTGCTTCAGAAGGAAATAAAGAATGTTACCTTAACCATCGTAGGTGTAGAAAAAAAGATTTAATCTCTAAACTTCAAATTAGGACACATAATTCAATCTAAAAGTAATATGTTTGATGGAATGGTGGAGTGTGGAGAAATGTCTAGAAACGTGAAGATATATTTGTTTTTTTGGGGGGGGGGGGGGGGGGGGGGGGGGCATGCATGAATGAACAATGCATGAAGACTCCTACATTGAAGGTTGTTCTTCCCGAAATAAAGACTTAGGTTCTAAGGTCGAACCACATGTCACAGCTTCATGTGAAACATGTGTCACCTCTTCACAGTACTAATAGGAAGTTGCCTCTAAAATGTCACCATTGTTGTAAATTTGGACATATAAGGTCTAATTGTCACGATATGCATGGATATTCTCGGCTTGTTTGGCCATCAAATTTTATGAACATAAGATGCAATAATCCAAGAAAAGAAGAAATTGGCATCCAATGCTACTTCAAATAGCCCCATAGTTCTTACAACATAGAGAGGTTCCTCAAGTGAAGAAAGATATTTTAATAGTAGGGTTAGAAAGGATATGTATAAGGAAAAAAGTTCATGTTACTCCTGGAAATAGAGCCAAGGCAAGAATTAAGGACTTGGGTAAATTGGCCAATCATAGTTAAGTGCTACTTAGAAAAGCATCATCCACCAAAAAGATCAGCATAAACCACATGAGTGATCAAAGGTGGAATATGAACTTCTACAATTCCCAAAGTGATATCAATAACAAAGATAAATAAGTTGTCATGAATAAGGTCATATCTGAGGAAGAAATCAGGGGATTACAAGGTTTTAAGATTGATAAAGAAAGACCATCCAAGATGTCAGACAAGATGTCTCAACATCATACTCAGGATTCTAAATTATCTCATGAGGATTGTGTCATTAAAGGGAAGGTTGATGGTCAAGCTGGAGGTCCTCCCAATTTTGAACAACCTATAGTGGTTCAGAAGAATAGTGGTTATGACTCAAGAATTCCTTCTAATATGACTGGTGAAAATCATGATAGGGTGGTAGGTAAAGCTGAAAATACTAATTCTCTTCACAATATTCCTCTTGTTGTTAAGTCTGATCTAACTACTTGTGGAAATATAAATGTTCCACTCAGGTCGGGGCCTATGAGAAATCATCATGTCATTCTAATGTCTTCTGGTAAAGATTTTCTAGAAAAAAAAATTGAATGGTCCAGATGGTGATAAAGATGTGCCAAACATCTTGTCCGACATATTGACAAAATCTCAAGTGCATAAGGCGGATGATAATCATGTCAATGAAGATGTTTAAGTTCTTATAGTTGTAGCTAATGGTGGTGGTAATGATAACCATGACCATACATGGGATGATTTCAAGACACTAGGGGAAGGTGTGATGAGTAAGAATGAAAGAACTATTTTGGTTTGTGCTTCTAATAGCAATGAGTATTGAGTGATATCACAATATATAAATGGTATCACTCCACATAATGATGTATATCTAAGTGGTTTTGATGATGAGCAATTTGTTTCCATGATATCTGCTGAAGAAGATAGAAGTCTTTGCGATGCTAAAACTTTTGATCATCTTGAAGCCATTAGTTTAATTACAAGACCTTCATGTATTCTGAATCCCAAACATTGTCAAATAGATGTGAAAAGCATTTTCATTAATATCTATTGGAATGTTACTATTGATATCAATAATTTGGAGGGTGTCAATATGAGAGATAGTGAGGATCTATTGATAGACACCATGTTGGGTAGGATAACAAAACATTGTGTTCAATAAATTTTGTCTGATTTAGAGATGAGCATGGTAGAAAATGTTAGTTGCCTTCCTGATTTTAAAGTAAAGTAGACGAAATACTACACATGTGACTCCCAAGGTTTACGTGCTGAAAGAAGTTTCTCTCAACTTCTATGGAGTAGCAAAGTACATAAAGATGTCATCAATATTAATAAGGAAAATATCTTCCAGGATGTGCCAGACATCTTGAGTGGTATTATGGTAATTGAATTCCCAACTTAGAGGAGGGGTGAGCAAGTTGTTATTGATATCTAAGAGGTCATAGGTTCAAATCTTGGAAAAGACGAAAAAAATTCTCATTTTTAACAAAAATGATCTAAGAAGAAAATCACTATTCTAACTATATATATTCTCCTATATTTTAACTTTAAAATATACATGTAACCTTAGAGAGTATAATAAAAATATTGAGAATAATGTCTAAAAAATAACACTCATATTTGAATTGATATCAACGACAAAATCAAATAAATTTGTACAATCTCATTAATAAATCTATATAATATATTAAATCTGAAGTTTCGGATTATATAGCGACACATGTTAAGAATTTTATTCCATTCGTGTCACATCATCCTATAGTCCTACGTGTCACCTCCAAAATCTTATTTCACTTTTCAAATAGACAAATACAATATTTAATCTCTATTGGAGGTCACGGGTTCGAACCTTGGAAAAGACGAAAAAAATTCTCATTTTTAACAAAAATGATCTAAGAAGAAAATCGCTATTCTAACTATATATATTCTCTTATATTTTAACTTTAAAATCTACATGTAACCTTAGACAGTATAATAAAAATATGGAGAATAATGTCTAAAAAAGAACAGTCATATTTGAATTGATATCAACGACAAAATCAAACAAATTTGTACTATCTCATTAATAAATCTATATAACATATTAAATCTGAAGCTTCAAATTATATAGATACACATCTATATAATATATTAAATCTGAAGCTTTGGATTATACAGCGACACATGTTAAGAATTTCATTCGATTCGTGTCACATCATCCTATAGTCCTATGTGGCACCTCCAAAATCTTATTTTCACTTTTCAAATAGACAATTACATTATTTAATCTCTAATGGAGGTCACAGGTTCGTACCTTGGAAAATACGAAAAAAATTCTCATTTTTAACTAAAATGATCTAAGAAGAAAATTATTATTCTAACTATATATATTCTCCTATATTTCAACTTTAAAATATACATGTAATCTTAGAGAGTATAATAAAAATATTGAGAATAATGTCTAAAAAAGAACACTCATATTTGAATTGATATCAACGACAAAATCAAATAAATTTGTACAATCTCATTAATAAAATTAAAATAAAGTATTCAAAAAACAATTAAATTAATATAACAACTAGCATTTTCAACCATTTATTCATTAGATACTACAGTTTGACAAAAATAAATATAAATTTTATAAAGCTAATAAAGTTTTATTTGATAATATTTGCAAATAAACTTTTAATTTTGTTTAACAGAGGGAATACACACCTTTAACAACTTAAAATTAAATATACAAATTAAAGATAACTGCTAAAAAGACATGAGAATCAAAATAAAACAAAAATTATTTTATAGTTATTTAAATTTACAAAACTAAATACGAATGTCATTCTTAATTTACAAATATGTAGTTTCCTTTCAAATAAATTGTATATTTTTATATGTGATTAATTTATATCATTCTCTTAATTATAATTTACAACAAATTACTGTAATATAAATTTAGTAATCATATTTTTCAAAATAATTTCTTAATATATTTAAAATTCAATAAAAATGAATAAACTAATTTACAACAGTGCATCGCACGGATCTTAATCTAGTATATTATCAATTTAATTGATCGCCATACTCCCTATACATATATCAATATCTCATGCTTAAAAGGTGAA
This sequence comes from Lathyrus oleraceus, assembly GCF_024323335.1. NCBI lineage: Eukaryota > Viridiplantae > Streptophyta > Magnoliopsida > Fabales > Fabaceae > Lathyrus > Lathyrus oleraceus. The sequence goes on from NC_066579.1 coordinate 116,216,196, forward strand.
CTTGTGCGAAACATAGGTGTTACACTAGTATAGGTTGAAAGAAGAATATAAATTGAGTTCTCTCATATTCTTTTTTGTTATGTTTTCTGTTATACACATTATTAATCATTATAAAATGATTAATATTGTGATATGCCCTTTAGTTCTGAGGCACCTATGGAAGGATGGAAGGAAGATTCAAGACACAACTTGTCACACAGTCGACAAATGATGTCCTTGAAATAGGAAATATTCAAATTGTGGTAGACAATGCTATGGTAGAAGTAATTAGATCAGCTGAGAATGAAGATACCACATAAGACAATAGCTAATATTCTTTTGAGTTTGTTTATCTATAATATAAGAATATTAGATGTTCTTGAAATACCATTATTGCCCTGCTGCATAAACATTCCTTCACGTGGATAGTTTCACCAACTTCCCTTCATTTTGCTTATGCCGTGCAACTAAACATCTTCAATTTGAAATCTCTCTCTCTCTCTCTCAACAAATCTTGATCCTTACCCAGTAACACCTTGCTAATGAATCCCTAACCGAAGTCGATAAAGTTATCGAACTCGATCCTACAGATGCAATTTTGTATCTTCTCAAAGCTACTGATGTCTTTGTCTTGCCATTTCGTATCTAACTTTTTGTTGTTGTTCTTTCAGGTAGTATGGATTCGGGATTCAAGCGGGTAAGTCAATGCTTTGATTACTTCAATCCATGTTGCTGCTGAAACCTAATCTTCTCAAACAAACCCTAAAAGTTGATGTGTTGATTGAAGATATGAAATCAGAAGGGTTAGTACCAAACAAGGTTTGTTTTCCTTGTCTTTATACAAAATTTCAAAAGAAAATTTGTGCCAAGTAGTTTATCATACATGTGGCTTTATATAGGTTATTTTGACAACCTTGCTGATGATATATGTTAGAAGGGGTTTGTTTGAGAAGTCAAGAGAATTTGTAGCCGACCTGGAATCTTCAGGCTATGAAGAAGATTAGGTAATAGTAATCTCTCAATTCATCAAATAAGGGTTTTTTTTGGTTTTTCTGCGTCTGAAATATTATGTGGAAGTTCTCTAACTGAAGCTTGCTTCTATTGGTGATGATTTTGAGTGGTAATGCTCATTCCTCCAAATAGCATGAAGCAACCATCAGTGTTAGTTAAGTTCCTCTTCACCAAAATTTGGGGAAAAACAGTCTATCAGGCCACTATTTCCTTATAAATCTATATTGTTTGGATAAGATAATAAGAGAGGGAAGACATTTTAAAGTTGATTTTAAGTTTTTATTTATGAATGTGTGATGTATGAATTTATAATTTTGCATTTTGCAAGCAGCTGTTGATGCTAAATATCATGGAAATACATAAGTTTATTATATGTTGAAGGCGCATGGAGAAAAAGTGTCGGTACGGTACATTTCTTTGAATGTTTATGTATCTAGTAGTACTTATTAATCTAACAAATAGACTTGATGATTAATCATCTTTGTCATGGTTAGAAAACCAGGAAGACTCCAATGACCATTGCAAATCCTCATGATTACAACATAAGACTTTTTGTATAATAATTGCAAATGCGAAATAATGGCTATAACATTGTTACATAGTGGAATTTGAACAAACCTCCATTTTTTGCAATCAACAATTGATGATACTTATTTCGCATTTGCAGAGGTTTTGGATCCAGTGCTACAACCATTTCTGCATGATGTTGTACAGTTTGGGCCATTTTCAAAAACACTAGGACAAATTATGTTAACAAGGCCTCAAATACTCCCATCCATATTCAAACAGGCGATTCATAAGTTTAGCACCTATGCATAGATATCATCAACATATTTCACATAAACATCGAAATGTATTCACTATCTTACAACATAAGACTTTTAGTGTAACAATTGCTTTAATAGTTATACCTCATAAGAATCTTCTGGCCAAAACTTCAGAAATTGATTTTGTTCCATGTTGGTATTTCGACACTGCTTGATTGGTCCAAACATTTTATGATGCTTGGTTACTACACATTTCTCGCAACCTTTGCTTGGTTGCTACATATTTCTTGGTCAGATTTCTCTTTCTCATTGGAAAAATTGGTAAATTTAACATTTATTACAATAAAGATTACATTTTTGTATAACTAATGCAAGCAATACAATATTTCATTTATGCTATATTTAAAAAAAATAGTTATTAAATTTAATAAATGTTTTAAAACTTTCTTTTATTTTAGATCTTGATTGAGTATTGGATTTATGTAAACGATCAAATAAAATAAGATCCAAAAATTATTAGATCAATCATTTTACTATTTTTTTCTCTAACTATATGCCTTAGTTTTATTGGGAGGATTGCAAAAAAAAAAAAATACTAAATTTAATGAATTCTTCAATATAACATTAAACCATTCTTCAATACTAAATTTAATGAATTCTATAAATTTTGAACAAATCATAACTTATCATTTTCTTCAAACACCAAATTAAAATAATTATAACGGGAATATGAAGTTACTGAATAATAATAGGAATAAATTTACTATTGATTTAATTTTTAAATTACAATTAAATTATAGAATTAAATATATTTTAAAAAAAGTATTTTTATTGTCATTAATATTTTTGATGATGTTGATCAACTATAGAATACAAATTTTGAACAAATCATAACTTATCATTGTTTTAAATGACCAAATTAAAATAAGAATAATGGGAACATGAAGTTATTGATCAAAATATTAAACTGATCAAAATATTGAATAATAATAGAAACAAATTTACTATTGATTCAATTTGTATATTACAATTAACTTATAAAATTAAATGTATTAAAAAAATGTATTTTTATTATCATTAGTATAATTACTCCAAACAATTATTTGTTATATCTTTTACTTGAGTTGCACGTCATATAACATGCTTTTGATGATGACAACTAAAATGACATCAAGTATTCCATGATAACCAAAGAGCAGTTAAAGGTGAAACCAGATCATCAAGGTTTAATGAACTTGACAATCTAGTTATGGAAACTAAATGGAATATCTCAAGCCTCGTCTCAATCTCAAGCAAGTTTCTAAAAAAAATATATAGCATCTGATAAGTCTTGAAACATATTAAAGTATGAAATGACTGCCTCATTTTGTATGAGTGAATACATTATAATGCATAACGGCATTATCATAAAATTACATGGCTAAATCCTCCACACACATGTAAACTTGTTTTCAAACTTATTTTTCTCAAGAATACTTTTTTCAAAAATACATTGAAGTCGTGCCAATTGAGTTAGGAGCTATTAGAAAAGCTTTGGGAAACTTTTTGTCTTTGCCAATCGATTGACACCTTAACCCAATTGATTCGGTCAATTCAAAAATGCCCCATAAGTGATTAGGATACACATCTTAATGAGGTGTAACGGATAAATATCTCTTCTTACCATTTTGAGCCTATTAATCGATTAACTCGGGCTAACCAACCGATTGAAGTATATTGCCATTCGATTTTTAAGTCATTAGAAGTCAGAAAATCTTTTCTTTTTTTGTGTCAACCTCTAGGCTATAAATATAAGTCCCTTTCCACTCTTTTCAACATCGAGAAACATGATTTCATTTCTCACTTCTCACACTCTCTCGCTAAATTTTTATTTTATTTTTTTACTTTTTCTCACTAAAAGTTTAGTTGTATTGCTTTTCAAGAAAGTCACTTTGCGAGTGAGAAAGTTGTAATTCTGGAAGGGTAGTTTTGAAAGTTCACAAAGGGAGTTTTGTTTTTATCTTGGTTGATATTTTATCCACTTAGGGATTGTTTGTTTGAGTTCAAGTCTAAACTCGTGAAAAGGTTTTGATTGCCGACTGTGTGATCAAGTCTTCGTTTAGGTTCAAGCTCAACATGTGTTAAAATATTGTTTTGGTTTGTGATGAGACCTATTGTAAAATCTCATAGGTTCTTCGTTAACATGCGATAAAACCAAGTTTCAGTTAAAGCTCAGCCCAATGTTAAAATCTTGTTTTAGTTCGAGATCAACCTGGTAGTAAAATCTCATAGGTTATTGGTTAGCCCATTATAAAACTAAGTTTAGGTTTGTGAACTCATCCAGGTGTTAAAATCTCTCAATGTTTGTTTAAAGCTTGAAGACTAACCGCTCCAAGTTTCTTGTGAAAATGAGACCAAAAACTTCGATCTATCATTTGGAAGGAAAGTTCGCCGCTTCTCTCCCGTGTTTGGAAGTTAGCAACAAACTTCATTTTTTTCTTGCATAAGGGGGTTCAAGAGTTCAACCTACTAAAAACTTTTAAGTTTATTGGATACTCACAAGAATAACTCGTGCGACGAGGATTAGGTGTTTTTATCTTTTACTGAACCTCTATAACTTCCAATGTCTTTTCTCTTCCCTTAACTTCTAATTTTTGAATTTTATATTCTGCAAGTTTATTTTCCGCTGCATAACTATAAAACCTTTTCTAAAATGTTTTCAAACTCGATTCTAATTCTAAAAGTTTTTCAAATTCTATTTTTTCTTTCTGAAACTCACAATTCACCCCTCCCCCCTCTTTTAGGTGAAGTTACATGTATAATAAGTGGCATCAAAGTCTAACTCCTATTTAAGGTCTAATTGTCTCAGGAGGAAGAATAATTCCAACAAGAGTTCCTTTCTAAACACACCATCACTATTTAATAATAGCATATTTGATATACAACAAGCTATGTTTATAATTTTTATTCAAAGTATAAATAATGAATTATGGGAAACTATAATCAGTGGTCTATTTATCCCTACTTACTAAGTAAATAGAAAAGTGGTAGATAAACTTGATTCTATTTGGACAAAAGAGGAAAAGAGAAAAATTGATATAGATTTTAAACACTACAACAAACAAGACCTTAGACAGCGCTTTTTTTAGCCTTAGACAGCGCTTTAAAGCGCTGTCTAAACCTCCGCTGCTAAAGGTTTAGACAGCGCTTTTTTAAATCTTAAAAGCGCTGTCTAAGCCCCCCCCCCCTTAGACAGCGCTTTGGCCAAAAGCGCTTTATAAGACCCTCTTATTTTAAATTTTTTAGGTATACCTTAGACAGCGCTTTTCAAAAGCGCTGTCTAAGCCCCACCCCCTTAGACAGCGCTTTGGCCAAAAGCGCTTTCTAAGACCCTCCTATTTTAATTTTTTTAGGTATACCTTAGACAGCGCTTTTCAAAAAGCGTTGTCTAGCCCCCCCCCCCCCCCCCCCCCCCCCCTTTAGTTTTTAAAACCTATAAATAAAAAATAATTTTGTAAAACTAAACTATCAAACAAATTTTATAATTTTGAAATTGTAAAAACTAAAAAATAATTTTACAAAATCAAATCAAAGAAATCCTTACTGTTTATCATATAAATATTTAAGTGTAAATTATTTCCATAATATAAAATGTTAAACTATTTTCACCAGAACTACACTTTATAAACTACTATATATAATCTCATAAGTATTAATATAAACAAATAAGCTTTAGAAAATCCAAATAGGCTCAAAATAACACCCACATCATCTTTTTTTTTACTAATGTATAAACTATTAATTGTTGGACCATACTTTTAAAAATTTAAAATATTCATAATTTAACACAGACAATTAAAAATATCATACCATAATAACTTATTTTTCACACAGAATACAACTAAAACCTTAGTTTTCTTTTAATATGAAGAACAAGAATCAGGACCTTCTAAACGAATATAGTCATACATTATTCCCTGAAAGCGTGCCAAAGGACCAAAAGCCATAGTTTGTGTTAGAAAAATAGTATTATCTCCATTGAATAGCAAAAGACTTGGTACATCAATGTTGAATAGCCAATAAAGTCCATGAATGCCATGTCTCCCTATTGCATAATCTTTTCCAATAACTCCAGTACTAAATATTGGAGGATCTTGTTTAACACTGTTCACTCGAACCTTTAAATTCGAAACCAAAAATATTTGAATGAGCCATGATAATATAAAATATAGGTATTTTATAAGTTCATGATTATATTGTAAAAATAATTGAATGTGTTTTATCATCATGTTCCTTACCTGTAATTCAGAGACATTTGCACTTGCAAGAGCCAATCGCAATTTATATATTTCATCTTTTTCCACGTCATCTAGGTTAAACTTTATTTGCCATGTAGTTCCTTCATAAATATCTTCATTTTTCTTTCTGTATTTCATATACATAATAACAATTAATCTATGTGAATAAAAAATAGAACCGATCTTTAAACTTATTATTTTTAAGTGTACCTTGTAACCTGTGCATAGAACCAATCTTTTGTGTAGTCACTAACACCAACAGTATAAATCAAATCTTCATTTGGATATAACTCTGCATACCTTTCCCACAAGCCATACTGCCTATACCTGTGATTAATCAACCAAACTTATTAAAACAAGTTAAAAAATAGCTTAAAATTTCCACATTGTGGAGAATTGCAAAGCAGCTATTACAATGACTGTGGTTTAAAACCTTGATAAGCAGCAAGCACCATTAAAGATACATCAAATAGAATACAAATGCAATGAAAGAACAAACAGCAAAAGAACTTCAACACAGTAAAATCAAACTTTAAAATATAGAAACTAATTCAAGATAGAGATAATAAGTACTCACCTAGTGCAATTGCACTAACAAGAATTGTGAAGGATAAGACAAAGATAATCAAAGAAGCTCTTTGAAAGATATTGACAAGCCTGTCAATTATTTTCTGTCCTATGTATGCTGCAATTGTAGCCACAATGGTAAGATACAGAGCTGCAAATCACCACGAAAGATACATATTAGTATAACTAGTTGAATTTTATGATGACTTATGAAACATGACATTCAATTTTACCATAAGGAACCGGAAATCGATTCAAGAGAAAATATTGCGCAACCGATATAGATGCTGTGAATGTCATTCCTAATGTGGCCGTGGCACTTGCTACCTGAGGCGCGATTCCGAATTCGATAAACAAAGGACCCATGACAAATCCACTACCTACACCAAGAAGTCCACCCAATATTCCAGCTAGCAAAGCACATGAAAGTGATACAATCAGAAGATGCAAAGGCCAATGTGTGCCATGATCTTGCTTAGAAACTGTAATCTTCTTCCCTTGATATAGGCCTATTGCTTGGTACATTGAAACCCCAACAGTAACTGGTGTCTATAAAAACAACAAAATTTAAAGCCTAAAATTTTGTAACTAATTGTCAATTCGAAAATTTCAATATTTGAGTTAAAAATCTCACCTGTAACAAAGTTAGTAACCAGTATTTGATTGAACATGTAGCTGTATAATTCTGTTACAAATTTAGCTTTTATTAATCATGAATCCGTAGTAGTATTTCTATTTCGATGGTCGAAAATCTAGATTAGAAAATTACCTTGGCAATCTGCAAGAGAAGAACTGCAATCCAAACAAAACAAAGAAGTCCAAATTTCTTCCATTGAATGTTGCTAAGAATGGTACCCTACATACATAATTGAATTTATCTATTACAATTAATCAACAAGTTGCTATATTACATAAAGACAAAAGCTATTAAAATAAGCTTACTTGATTAATTTTCTTCTGAGGCTCATCATCTGGACAACTAGGAAGATACTTGTATTCAACATCTTCATTGCTAGTGGCTGAAAAAGAAAATAAGTCATTTTCATATAAATAATTGATTTTCAGATATCTACTGATTTTGTCTCTTGTGACACCATGTGGAGTGGTTTAATTCAAATCCAATTAACCTAATCTCTCACCAGTGGACTCTAAATGCTTCACAAACTCCTGTGTGATTCCAAAAGATTGAAGGAAAAAAGTTAGAGATTATTCTTCATGTTGCACATGAAAATCACTTAAAAGTATTAAAATATGCAATATTTATGAACCTCTTTCACTATGGTTTCTTTTTTCCATGTGGATAGACCCTTGTTGATGCACTACCCAACAATCTAGTGGGTGCTTTTGTCTAAAATTTACAACTTATGTTTTCACTGAAGGAAAGTAAGAATTGTAATGTTTTCTCTGAAAAATAAGAAAAGAGAGTAAGGTAAAAGATTCATCTTCTGTTACTAATGCAAGTCGTCTTGAAAATTTGTTTATTATAGCTAAGATTCATTCTCTGCTATGGCAACTTGCACGCATCTGTGTTGTCTTTTGCTTTTGCCTTAAATTTTCCAAGCATTTCATCAACAGTTCTGCATCTACACTGGTTTCCTGGCCGGATTACATCACCATAAACAGCCATGTCAATTATATCAAGCTCCTTGTCTGTTCATTGATGAAAATTATTAGGTTTCTCTCTAATTGTAAAAAATTTAGCATCAAACATTTTCCTAAAAGAACAAGATGGCTAAAAGTAGTTGTGTGGAAGATATAGAACTCACAAATCAATATCAGCCAAAATGAAGCACTGGCTTTCAATATAGCATTCCATGTCAAAAGTCAAAACATAACATCCATCCATAGCCAAATTCATATGCAGCACATAAAGCCAAGAAAAACAAATTACAGGAATAACCCCTCACTTAACACACACACAGAAAATGGGAGCAAAAGAAGGCGCTACAAAATACTACTAACATTTGGTTCTCCTCTAATAGCATACAATAAAGAACTCTTTATTGGTAAAATGCATACAATAGGTTAAAGGACATGTTCAATGTTAAAAAAAAAGACAGATAAAGGGCCATGCTTGCTTACCAGTAAAATTAATATCACAAGAGTAGCCTTTCAACTTGTCCGAATCAATCTGATATTTGTCCGATTTCAATCTATTAACTCTTGATTGAAGTATTTGGCAATTATCGGCTGTTGATTCACCACCTACAATACAATTTCACATGTCAAATAGATCAATTATCAAAATAAAAAACTTGGATAACATTGTTATATGGTACTTTTTGTGCTTCACTAGTTCTATCTACAAAGCTGCATCTTAGGCTACACTTCTACATTCCATACTCCCATTGTTCTCTTTAGATAACAAAAATATTCAGCAATTTCAGTTATACTTCAAAATTCAAACTTCTAAGTTCTAGTTAATTCAAAATATGAGGAACAAAAGCTGGACAGAAAAGATCAAAATCATATAAGGAGGACCCAGAAGAAACCATATGCGAAACATAAACCTGAAATCTCGGCCAAAGATGCAGCTTACGAATATGCAAACACTTCATAGTTCTCTCCGCCTTCGTAAAACCCGAAACCATCGCTTGTGGCCTATCGGAGAAAACACGAACAAACGCACTTCGATTGAGAGAACGAAAAATCCTAACAATAAAAGCTTCAGTGGAAGTCTTCGAAACGGAATGAGCGTTGAGGATGATGAGTCCGGAGATAATTGAGGCAGGTAGTTTATTAGTGAGAAGATCAACGATGAGGATTCTAGGGGTAATGAAACAGACGGAGCCGGAAGAGTAGAGGGAGTGGCGGTGGTTAACGGGGAGGTCGGCGGTGATTTCGACGGGGACTTGGTAGAATTGGGGGTTTAGGGTTTTCAGATGGAAATTGATTTTGGATTTGAGAGTGGCGGAGGAAGGAGATAGAATGAGAAGTGTTCCCTGAGAAGTGGAGTGAAGAAGGAGAAGAGATGAAATGAGTTTCGATAGAGAGACCTGAAGAGAGAATGACGAGACCGCCATTGGTGTCTTCGAGAAGTTCTGTGATTATGTGTTCTGTGATTATGAGTTTCCAAAAGCGCTTTCTAAACCCCCCTTAGACAGCGCTTTTGGTTTTAATTTTTTTTTTAATTTAAAGACTTTAGACAGCGCTTTATCAAAAGCGCTGACTAAGGTATATATTTAAAAGCGCTTTCTAAAAGCGCTGTCTAAGGGGGGGTCTTAGACAGCGCTTTTAGAAAGCGCTGTCTAAGACCCCCCTTAGACAGCGCTTTCATTATTTTTTTGGTACATTTTCCGTGTTTTATTTTAATTTTAACCTTAGACAGCGCTTTCTTTTAAAAGCGCTGTCTAAGATGCGCTGTTAAAAGTCATTTTTGGCGTAGTGAAAACTATGAGTCTCATAAATGTATCTAGATGATAGTAAATTTTTCTATGTTCATCATTTCAAAACCACCAAGGAAATGTGAGATACTCTTGAAATGATATATGGAGTTTCTCCAAGTATCGAGCAAGAGGAGATGAACACGCGAGACGAAGAAGATGAAGGTACCACCATTAATTACTTTTAAAGTTTAGAAATATTAAAAATTACATTGAAACATTTCTCACTAATCAATGTCTAAGAGTTAAAAATTGAACTTTAATTCAATCATTTAACCAAAAGATGGAAGCCTTCATGAGTTTCAGAAAAAATCAAGAAAGAAGGAAACCATGCATAGAGAAAATGAACGAGCTGGTTCAACTGCTCAAATATGTAGAAACATAAAACGAAGAATCATCAAATTATTCATACTCCTATAAAATAACTCTAGTGGAATCTTTCGAAAAAACTTACTAGAAAGTTGAACAATATTTGGAAGATTCAACATCAAATAAAGGGACCTCATATTCGAGAAACTATGATGAAGAAGTATCTTTAAGTGAAATCTTCAAAAGAAGAAAAGAAGGAGAGACATTACCTCATGGAGAAACATAAAATAACCTTCTTCCAACTAAGAAGATGGAGTTTTCTTAAAGGCATCCTACGGGGAAGATATTGTTCAGGTAATTAAACCACCTTACAAACAACTATTTAGAATGGGGGGTCAGTTAGTTAAAAGGCATCCTACGAGGCATTCTAACGTTTATCAATGGAATTGTGCAAAGCAAACGTATACTTCTAAGTATATAATTTTTATGAAGTCTCTGACCCAAGAATGTATGATGATGGAAAATATCAATCACAATGATTGAAGCAAATATTCTTAAGAATATCTCAAAGTGTATGATCCTTAGTGATCAGTTGGATGGATATATCCGTAAGGAAATTGTTCATCTCAAAATTTATGCCAACGCTTGCACCCAAAGATGTGTATAAAAGAAAACGCCATAATATGCTTGGTGTTTTTCTTTAAGGAAAGTTTTTATCAAATATATTATAATCAAATTCATATTTTGTATCAATAGTTATCAATAAATCTCAAAATTTAAGGGAAGTATCAATAAATCAAATATATTAATATCAAATTCATATTTTGTAGTTATTTAACATCATAATATGACAAACTTGTGTCTTAGCTAGGGTATTCATCTCAAAATTTAAGGGAAGTATCAATAAATCAAATATATTAGTATCAAATTCATATTTTGTAGTTATTTAACATCATAATATGACAAACCTGTGTCTTAGGGTATTTATCTAGTTAAAGAAAAAAAGAAAAGTGTGAAATGTCTCTTTATTCTGTAATTAAATTTTGTGACGACATAAAATTGGAAAAAATTATTTAATAGATAAAATGATTTTTGTCTATAGCTTTACTTTTTTATTTTTTTAGTGTTCGCCTTGACCAATAGTTATCCTAAATTATTCTAAAATATTACTATAATATAGAAAATATATTCTATAACATGGACTAATAATCAAAAGAGAGACAAAGAGAATATTATGTAAGTGTCTCAAAATTTGAGCACAAGTAATTATGTATCACTTGGATGTCACTTTATGATGCAGCATCTAAGGAAGTCTATTAGAAAAAAACTAAAGTCACGTATTAAATAGATATGGTCTGTATAGGTGTTTATTAATTGTGGATATTGGTTTTTAGATTATTGATAGTTTTTTCTAACGTATAAATTTATGATGAATATATGACTCAACAAATATGTAAGAATGTCGGTAATAAAGATGCTCGATCAGACACGTAACCTTATGAATAGTTGGATCGAGATGCGATAAGGAAGTGTTTTGGAAAAAAGATTGTGGGACCTCTGGAATACACTAAATTCTTCCCTATAAATACAACTAATCAAAGAAAATAATTGAGTAAAGACAGTTAGATGACTTAACGAATACTCTGAAAGTTACCCAACGCATGAAGGTTCTTGAACCATGGTGGGATTCCTAGAATCCACATATAAAATGGAGGCAAACATTAAAATTTGTATTCAGAATTCTTTATAATCTAAAATATCCTCATATGTGTATACGTGCGTTTTCGACGTCATGAGATTTGATTTACAGAATGACTTTTTCGACATATGATAACATGGGATAAAACGATTTGGTTGATAAGTGTGGTTCGATACTTCGACAAAATGGAAGCTTTGATATTTCGACATGATATTTGCAGCTAGAAGAGTACTTTGACAAGACATGGAAGACATTGCAGTATATCGATAATTCGACAAAAAAGGCCTGAAGGAAGACGTCGTTTCGACTTAAAGTGTAAATTTGAATTTAAAAAGTTGTAACATTTGGCAAAGGACGCGTGGAAGCATCTGGCGAAAGGAAGAAAGCCATGTGTCACAGTTTTAGGACTTGGTCGTTAGTAACAGTTATGTTATTTGTTTATAAATAGGGTAGTTGTTATCGAAAAAAGTGTGTGAAGAATTACTTGTACAAAATTCCTGAAAACGCTCAAAGTACCCGTGTGAGAGAAAAGAGTCATATTTGGAAAATGTATGTGTAAACAAACACCAATTCCTTCAAAGTTTATTTTATAAAGTTTAAAGTTCTTTACAAATCTCTTTTATGTTTTCCAGTCATTTATCTTTCTGCACTTTCTCCTTTTCGACACTTTACAATTTGTCAGTTATTTTCCGCCATTTACTTTATCTTGTTAAATTTACATCAACTTAACGTTTTAATCAACATATTTCGACGTAAAACACTTAGAGAACAAAAATGAAATATATGAAAGTGATTCTAGACATCTTCAAGACCATCTAGATCTGCACATGTCCTAGGATTTGTGTGGTTGATCCTGCAAGTAACCCAATTCTACAAGTTTTGGTAAACCAGAGGTTGTTCGCCAAAATTCACAGCGAACAAATTGGCACGCCCAGTGGGACAGTGCAAAAAATCTAGAAATCGAGATAATCACTAATCAAAATTTGTTCTTCATTGTATGAGACTGAGAAGCGGTAAATTAGCCGTATCCGAAGTAGAAATACCTAAAAGAACAAGAGTAAGGAAAATGGCGAACCAGCCAAATAATCCAAACGAATCCATCCCAGTATCCAACCCTGCCCCTTCGACAGAAGGCAATATAGGATCGGTCCCTGTGTCAGAGGTTGTACCTTCGTCAACAGGGTCGATACCAGCGGTTTCGATGTCGCAAAACGCGCCTAGTTCGTCCTTCAGGGCACAACAAATGCCCGTTGGGACACCCCCTCCTGTGGGGAACACTCCTAGGCCTTTTGTAACAAATTTCACCTTGCCTCCGCCTGGTAGGGAACAACCCTTTGGAATGCCAACTTCGGTGATGGCAAATTTACACAACTCCCCGTTAATATATTCAGATTCGATGGCCAACGTGTCTTCACCCTTACAAGGGTCAGGATATGGTGGAAATATGAGTAGACTGAATCAACAACCATTTTACGTGCCGCCGATAACGAATAATTCGGCGCAAGTAATTAGACAGCAGATGGACGAGAGTAATCATGATATGGTCCAAATGTTGACGCAACAAATGGGAGCGGTGTTTAACCCACTAATACAAAACACCACTCAAACAAACCAAGTGTTGGCAGCGCAGATGACGCGCATTGCTGATTTCTTTGGAGTCCCTCAAACTCGACACAGAGAACAAGTGATTCATAACCCAGTGGTAGCGGTCCAGGAAGAGCCTACGATAAACCAGATACCGTTGGATAATCCTCAAACAAACGTCAGAAACCAAGAGGATGTAGTCGAACAGCCTCGTGTCGAAAACCCCATTCCACAAGAGCCTAGAAGGATAGTAATCCAGAGAGGTCAGGACGCGGATGCTGTATTGCAACAACGGATACGGTATAATAATCCTCCTGTCGAAAACAATTTGGCAGCCATGGTCGAAACGATAATGGCACAAAATGGGATGAACATGGGTTTACAAAGGCCTAGTTACGCATCCCCACTATCGGAATATATTCTGCAAGAAGAACTGCCACCAAGGTGGAAAGTCCCTAAGTTCACAAAGTTCTCAGGGGACACTAGTGAGTCCACTATAGAACATGTGGCACGTTATCTGATCGAGGCAGGGGAGATAGCCCGTAATGAAAATTTGAAAATAAAATATTTCCCTAGTTCCTTAACAAAAAACGCGTTTACTTGGTTTACATCTTTGCCTGCAAACTCAGTATACACGTGGACCCAATTAGAAAGGTTGTTCCATGAACAATTCTACATGGGACAAACAAAAATAAGTCTGAAAGAATTAGCCAGTGTCAAGAGAAAACACTCCGAACCAATAGATGATTATTTAAATAGGTTCAGATTGCTAAAGGCTAGATGTTTCACCCCAGTGCCAGAACATGAGTTGGTCGAAATGGCCGCAGGGGGACTAGACTATTCTATAAGGAAGAAACTAGATACCCAGTATTTGAGGGATATGGCACAATTAGCGGATAGAGTGAGACAGGTCGAAAGGTTAAGGGACGAAAAATTCAGGGCAAATAAGAATAAAAAAGAGAGGGTAGCCTACGTAGGGGTTCGCCAAGATGATGAGTTCGACGAAAACGAACCAAGTAGCTTCGACGAACAAGAGATTGACCTAGCAGAACTAAAGCAAGGGCCACCTTATTCGTGCAAAGTACTAACTCCGTCGAACGGAAACCCAGTCGAAACCAACGATAAGTTCCCCAAAAGGACTTATACGTTCGACATCACCAAATGTGACGAAATCTTCGATCTGTTGGTTAAAGATGGTCAATTAATAAAACCACCAGGCGCTAAAGAACCGCCTATGGAACAACAGAAAAAGAGAGGTTTTTGTAAATACCATAATTTTCTGGGCCATAAGACGTCTCGTTGTTTCCTTTTCAGGGATCTCGTTCAAAATGCTATCCGTGACGGAAGGCTGAAGTTTGGTGACAAACCAAAACAACAGATGAAGATCGATTCGAATCCTATGCAAGCAGTCGAAGCCCACTACGCTGAACCATCCGTCGTGAACATGGTGGAGGCCGAAGTTGCTCCTGATGGCAATTTGGAAATGGTGGAAGCCCCTGGAAGTTTCGACGCAAATGTCAACATGGTCGAGATTGCTGATGATCTCGCAAGCCAGAAAAGGATAGAAACTACTGAAGGTTTCGACAAGAAGGACGGTGACGATGCTGTCGAGAATGTGGAGTTTCGACAAGAGGAGAATTGGGACCGCTTGGGTCAGCCAAGTGGGAAATATGATTATCTTGTGAAGTACAATGCGCCGGCAAGCTCTCAGATCGACATCAACACAATCCGACCAAGCGGTTGGGGAGATGCTTCTTCAGACAACGATGAAGAAACAGTCGACGAAATTGAGCATTCCCCTAATACGAAAGGGAGGGTTACTGAAGACCTCGTGATTGAAAACAAGGCTGCTGAAGGCCTTGATTCTAACAAAAAGAAGAAAGGTGATATCGCCACCTGCGTCAACGCTATGGGGCCTTTCAGTAAAGAAGTCGCAAAAATCAAAGCGGAAGCCGCTAGAGGTGCCAAAGGAGGAAAACTTAATGGAATTCATCAAGAGGTGCCAAAGGATGAAAACCGAAGTGATGTTGTGCCCATGCTGCAGCGCAGTCTTCGACAGGAAGGCAGCAACCAACCTGGAAGCGGTGGATAAGACCAAGAGGAAAGAGAATTGGGGAACAGTGAGATATGACCCAAGGAGAAGTGATCACCACCAGTGGAGGCACGGAGAGAGACGCCAGAACACCTATAAACCATCTGACAAAGCAACGGACGACAAATGGGTTCAACCCATTAGAGACGCCCAGGGGCAGAAGAAATGGGGAAGGTTTGAGGTTCAGAGAAGCGCGTCGATGGAGGGCAAGAAGGAAATAGAAAAACACAAGTCAAGACCATACCCTTCAGAGAATTACAAAGGCAAAAATCCCATGTCCAGATCCCAATGGAGGAGGTTCCAAAGGCAGAAGAGGGCAGAAATAGAGATGGCAAAAAAGAACATGAATGGTCCAGACGAAGCAGAATCTAGCAACAATCGTCAGACAAGGAGCAGGAAAGAGACTCCCCTCCAGATCAATCCTAGCAGAGTTGTCGAATCGGTGGCGTCGAAGGAGAAGATGCAGGAAGATGATGAAGTAACCGACAGTTTTAACTCTGACTCAAAAGCATCCTTCAACGTAATTTGCAACGTGGTCTCTGTGCTCCCTAGAGACTATGATAGAGTCATGGAGATCGAGGATGAAGGAGATGAAATGGAGGAAGAAACAATGGCACACAAGCCCGTCTGCTACTACGTGATGAACAGCGGATGCGTCGAAGAGCAGAACGCTTTCTTCGAAAGACCAGACGACTCCATGAAAGCGCATTTGAAACCTCTGTTTATAAAAGGAAAGGTGGAAAATGTCGGTGTGAATAAGATACTGGTGGATGGGGGAGCGGCAGTGAACTTGATGCCCCACTACATGCTGAAGAAGATTGGAAAAGACGATTCGGACGCGAAGCCTCACAACATGGTGCTGTCGAATTACGAAGGGAAGATAGGAACAACTATGGGAGTCATCCAAGTGAACTTAACTGTAGGAACCATAACAAGGCCTACAATGTTCATAGTCATCGCTTCAAAAGCCAACTACAACCTACTGCTTGGTAGGGAGTGGATCCACGGCGTGGGAGCTGTACCCTCTTCGATGCACCAGCGGATAGCCATATGGAAGCCAGATGGAATCGTCGAAAACATCGAGGCTGACCAAAGCTACTTCATGACCGAGGTGAACACTGTCAACAGCCAAAGCTTCGACAAAAACCTGGCTCATATACCTCCCTGCAGCCCGGCAGAATTCGACTTGAAGACGACAGACAATGCATATTGCTCCATGTACCTGCATCCAACGCATGGTTTCCAGTGGGATAAAGAAGTGATTGGCGAAACTTACATATGGGGAACCACTCATATAGCGCCGACGGGATGGGGTAGTGAATTTGACGATGACGAGTGAATAATCAGCGATCGAAAAAATTATGGCTTACATAGCCGAAAACAAACTAAAAGAGGCCCTTGAGGCTGGAGTAAAAAATATGGCTGTCGAAGCCAACCAAGAGGACTCCAACAAACAATGTGCCCAAGAAGACGTTGCGGAAGATCATGTCACCAACCAAATGGGCGGATGGCAACACCAGAAGCTTGACGCCATTTACGACGACGAACCTCTGGGGTTCGAAAAAGATCCAGTGTCAACTAACGAGAAGATGGTGGCGCAGGATCCTTTAGAAGAAATAAACTTGGGGGTGGGGATAGAGAATAGACCAACCTACATAAGTGCAAAAATGAACCCCCAGTTCAAGGTCGAAATAGTCCAGTTGCTGAAAGAGTTCAAAGACTGCTTCGCATGGGATTATGACGAAATGCCTGGTCTTGACAGAAGTCTGGTCGAAATGCAGTTGCCAATAATGGAAGGAAAGAAGCCAGTGAAGCAGACTCCGAGACGCTTCGCACCAGAAATCCTGTCGAAAATAAAAGAAGAGGTCGAAAGACTTCTAAGATGCAAGTTCATCCGCACAACCAGGTATGTCGAATGGATTGCAAATATTGTTCCAGTAATTAAGAAAAATGGCAAACTTAGGGTATGTATTGATTTTCGAGACTTAAACTCGGCTACCCCAAAGGATGAATATCCTATGCCAGTGGCAGAAATGCTCATAGATTCTGCAGCCGGCCATGAGTACTTAAGTATGCTAGACGGATACTCTGGCTATAACCAAATTTTTATCGCTGAAGAAGATGTTCCTAAAACGGCTTTCCGTTGTCCTGGAGCCATAGGAACGTACGAATGGGTAGTAATGCCTTTTGGTTTAAAGAACGCTGGAGCGACTTACCAACGTGCCATGAATTCCATCTTTCATGACTTTATCGAAACTTTCATGCAAGTGTATATTGACGACATTGTAATTAAGTCTGTTTCAGGGAAAAGTCATATAGATCATCTTCGACAATCCTTTGAAAGGATGAGGAAGTTTGGTTTGAAAATGAACCCACTTAAATGTGCTTTTGGTGTGCAGGAGGGTGATTTCTTAGGCTTTGTGGTCCATAAGAAGGGGATCGAAATAAACGAAAATAAAGCCAAGGCCATAATGGAAGCGAAAGCGCCATCAACCAAAAAGGGGTTGCAGTCTCTGCTAGGGAAAATCAACTTTCTCAGAAGATTCATCTCCAACCTCAGTGGGAAGACACAAGCTTTCTCTCCTCTACTTCGACTAAAGAAAGAAGACTTCGCATGGGGGCAAGAACAGCAAGCGGCTTTCGACAAAATCAAGGAGTACCTGGCCAACCCCCCAATCCTGATGTCTCCTTGCAGAAAAAGAAATATGAGATTGTACATTTCGGCATCAGACAAAACATTAGGAAGTATGTTGTGTCAAGAAGATGAGAATGGCGTCGAAAGGGCCATTTATTATCTCAGTAGAGTCCTGAACGATGCCGAAACTAGATATAGCATTATAGAAAAGCTATGCCTGTGTGTATATTTCTCTTGTATCAAATTAAAGCATTATATAAAACCTGTTGATGTATATATTTCCTCCCATTTCGACGTAATAAAGTATATGTTATCTAAATCTATTTTACATAGTCGAATTGGAAAATGGGCTTTAGCTTTAACAGAATACTTCTTGAAATATCTGCCTTTAAAGGCCGTGAAAGGGCAAGTGGTCGCTGATTTCATAGCCGACCACTCTATAAACGAAGATGTGGAATACGTCGAATTAGAACCTTGGAAATTGTATTTCGACGGGTCCAGTCATAAAAAAGGTACAGGCGTGGGGATGTTGATTATTTCTCCTGACAGAATTCCAAGAAAATTCAAGTACAAAGTTGAAAGTCTGTGTTCAAACAATGAAGCAGAATATGAAGCTTTGATCGCCGGACTTGAAATCTTGTTGAAATTGGGGGCAACGAGAGTCGAAATAATGGGTGATTCCGAACTGGTGATAAAGCAGTTGACGAAAGAGTATAAGTGCGTGAAAGAAAATTTAATCATGTACTTTGTAATAGCCAATAGACTTCTCAAGGCGTTCGACAATGTCGTCTTCAGGCACATTCCCAGGTTGGAGAATCAAGAAGCGAATGATCTTGCTCAACTAGCGTCCGGATACAAAGTGTCGAAGAAAAAGTTAGAAGAAGCCATTGAAGTCAGAGGAAGAGTCGTATCCACCAAGTTGTCCCCATCAGATCTGGAGTCAATAAGATTAGGATACGGTGACGAAGAAAACTTTGAGATATTTAACATAGATGATTCAGGAATAACAGACTGGAGAAAGCCTATCAAGAATTATCTACAAGACCCAAATCAGAAAGCAGAAAGAAGGATAAAATACAGAGCTTTGAGTTACGTACTTTTGGAAAATGAATTGTTCAAAAAGACTGCGGAAGGAGTCTTGTTGAAATGCCTGAGTGAAGACGAAGCCTACGTAGCCTTGTCGAATATACACAGTGGAGCGTGTGGCGCACACCAAGCAGGTCACAAAATGAAGTGGCTCTTATTCCGACAAGGAATGTATTGGCCAACAATGCTGAAAGATTGTGTCGAATTCGCAAAAGGTTGTCAGGAATGTCAAGTACATGCAGGCATACCCCATGTCCCTGCAAGTGAGTTGCACTCAATTATAAAACCTTGGCCATTCAGAGGATGGGCGTTGGACTTGATCGGGGAGATTCAACCAGCTTCCTCAAAAGGACAAAGGTACATTTTGGTTGGGATAGACTATTTCACAAAATGGACCGAAGCTATACCATTGGCGAATGTGGATCAAGAAGCAGTCATAGACTTTATCCAAAAATACATAATTTATAGATTTGGGATACCTGAGACAATAACGACAGATCAAGGATCTGTGTTCACCGGTAAAAACATGCAGAAATTTGCACAAGAAACAGGTTTTAAGCTCCTTACTTTGACACCTTACTACGCTCAAGCAAATGGGCAAGTTGAAGCAGCCAACAAGGTAGTGATAAACTTGATTAAGAAGCATGTGGGGAAAAAATCTAGAAATTGGCATAAGACTTTGGATCAAGCTTTGTGGGCTTGTCGAACGTCCCCCAAAGAGGCAACGAATTCGACTCCATTCAAGTTGACTTACGGACATGATGCAGTTTTGCCAGTCGAAATATATCTGCAGTCGGTTAGAGTGCAAAGGCACCATGAAATCCCATCAGATACATATTGGAGTATGATGATGGACGAACTAGTTGATTTAGACGAAGAAAGGCTGCGCGCACTAGACCTAATAAGAAGACAAAAGGAGAGAGTCGAAAGATTTTACAATAAGAAAGTAAGATTCAAGACCTTCTTAATAGGTGACCTTGTGTGGAAAGTAATCCTTCCTATGGATCGAAAGGATAAATTAATGGGAAAGTGGTCTCCTAAATGGGAGGGACCTTTCCAGGTTTTGAGAACATTTTCAAACGGCGCATACGAAATAGAAGAAATAGAGAAGGATAAGAGAATCCTAAGAATAAATGGCAAGTATTTGAAAAAGTATAAGCCTATATTGCAGGAAGTAAAAGTAGTAACAGAATAAGTGCAAACATAATTGTGATAAGATGGGCCAAATAAAAATGGCATTCAAAGTTATTACAAAGAAAGCCTCAAAGGGCTGAGAGTTGCTAAATAAATTCGACTACAAATTAAAATTGGCAAAAGTATCCTTCAAAGCGGCGAATTTCTGCCTCTGAAACTGGAGTCGATGATCACAGAGACTCTTGTGAGTAGAGAGAGTCTCAATCTCCTGACTAAGTTGCTGGGCTTTTTCTGCATGTCGAATACCCACCCTCAATTCTTCGTCAATCTCGCTCTGCTTGGTGTAATACCCCAAAATTTACCCATCATTTTTCCCGAAAAAAAAAAAAAAAAAAAAAAAAAGACGAAAAAAAAAAAATAATTTAATTAATTAATTAATTAATTAATTAAATAAAATAAATAAATAAAATATAACAAATTATTTTGGACTTGGGTCTCCCTCATTTGAGCCCATTACCCACGAAAATCAGTCTATAAATATTGAAGTTTCAGTAGAGGAAAACACACTTGGAGTTACACTTGGAGTTACACTGGGAGATTCACTGGAGAAAGAAGGAAGAGAAGCAAAACCCTGAGGAAAAGATAGTGAGAGAAAAGCCAACAGAGTTCAGAGCAACCTCCAAACCCTGAAAGGAACTCAACTTGTAAACCTCACGGGCGCAACTCAATCAAGCTCTCCAATCAGGTTTGCCCTATATCCATCATCTTTATGCCTTTTATTTGAATGCTCTAAATGTATGAGGTATTATGGGTGAATTTGATACCTTTTTGTGAGCCTTTTGTGAATTTTGATGGAATTATTCATGTGGTTATATTTTGATTTAGGGGCAACTCTGGGTTACCCTATTTTGTTTATTCTAACCTGTCTTGTGTTTCCATGGCATTGTTTTCTCTTGATTTCATCCTACTACTCTAACCCTTTGTCGAGTTTTGTGAGGGCTCACATGGCTTTCGCAGAGACACTCGCGTGGTTTCCCACTTTATTTGTGGGATACCCCCTGGAGTTTTATTCTGATTATTCGTGTTGACTGATTTCCTTTGACGGTCCAGCTGGAGACATTTCAGGGTTTCTTGCCCCTTTAACTGCTATAGCTTCGGATCTTTATCCGTGTGGTAATTTTTTCCCTTTCTCATACTTTATCGCTTTCTTAGCTGGAAGACCTCGATAGGAGGCAATGTTTGAGCCCCTTGGTGGCATTTTACTTTGAGATACATGTTTTGTGTTTTGTATTCATATCCCTGCAGGTAGCGCGGTTCCTTCGTCAAGGGCTGCCTTTTTGCCCTCGAGCATCCCAAACCCTAAAACCCAAAGCAACACGTTTACTCCTTCTACTACAGGCGAGTAAGTCTCCAAAGGTCGAGCATCCGGTAGATTGCGTAGTAACGTTGTTCGTCCAAAACCCAATCCATAACCCCGTAGTTAGCCGAACTACGGCTTGCTCTGATTCTCATTCCAGATGAGATACGTAGGCATAAGACGCGATGTCTTAGCGAGCACACATTCCCCAACCCATAGGTCAGCCGAGCTACGAAGACTCTGATTCTCATATTCAGATGAGATACGTATGCAGTGGATGCAACATCCGCGCGAGTCATTTTCATTTAACCCTTTTTTTGTTTTTTTGGCAAACAGCACAAGATAAACCCACACCCTTTAGACAAGAACTACAAAAGTGGATCCCGTAGAGTACTATGGATGCGTAGGGGTGCTAATACCTTCCCTTCGCATAACCGACTCCCGAACCCAAGATTTGGTTGCGAGACCTTGTCTTGTCCTTTCCTTTTTTCAGGTTTACTTCGAGCGTTTCCTTTCCCTCCTTTGGGATGAATAACGCACGGTGGCGACTCTTCTGTCATTCTCTTTCGCCGGTTGTTTTTTTCGCACACTGTATTTTTCAGGTTGCGACACTTGGGTTGCTGTATGGATGCCTTACGTTTCTCCTCTTGAGAGATCTTTTCTTGAAGTGCTGCTATCTGTGTTTTCCATTTTTGGATATTGTCATCACAAGCAGCAACTTCTTTGACATAAGTTTCAGAGAGCTTTTGCAATTTTGAAACTTTGTCAGTCGAAGTCGAAACGGCATCCCATTCAGCAGTTTGAGTTTCAGACTTGGAGGAGATCTGATTGGTGAGATCTCTTCGACGATAGAGATCTGCAGTGGCCAAGTCAATGAGAGTCATCAGCTCCATCACAAAACTTCCAATCTCAGAAGAAGCTTCCAGGACATTCACTTGCTTCAAAATTTTCTTAAGATCAATTTGAGCAAGGGAGTTTTCTTCCAAGACTTTAAACAAATCGACATCAAGGATTTTCGTTTTGATTTTGGTCAAGATGTTGCCAAGTGATGGTGCTTCAGAAGTTGCCCCAGAAGTGGTCGAACTACTTTGCGAAGAATCCTGGAAATTAAAACGGGTGTTAAGCATGGCTTTCAGATACTCCAAAGGTCTTTGCACTTTGAGATTTTCAAGTTCCTCGCGAGAGAAACTGGTCGAACTAGTTGATTTGCTACTCCCTTGGACCCGGTCAGGAGCAAGTGGAGTGTTTCGCGTCGAAGCATGCTCAACCTCTGTTTGTTTCAACTGGTTGTCCCCATCTCTGGCAGCTCCATCTTCAGGATCATCTTCGACCACAACATCCATATCAATGTCATCACCCTGAGGTGCAACATTTAACCCTGGATGAGGAGGAGATTCATCTTCAGAAGCTTCACCCACTGTAGTGTCGAATTCTGCTACAGTTTGCATGTCATGATCACTTGTGGGGATATCTTCTTCTGGGGCTGTCTCCTCCCGAAATTTCTCAGACGTTCTTTCGACAGCCACTTGTTCCTGAAAATAATTCTAAGATTTAGAAGAAAAAGATGCAGAAAAGGGGAATGTATGTTGTCGAAATAAAAAAAAAAATTACCTCAGGAATCTCAGTATTAAAGCTGGATTTCCCACTCTCCGTATCTTTCGACTGATGTTTAGCAGGGGGAGTACTGGCAGAATCCTTCCTAGTTGATTTAATGATAGATCTTTGGGAAGAGACCTTCGTGAGTTTCTTCTTCTTCTGAGGGGGAGGGATTAACTCTGGAGATTCGTCACCAGACTCTTCACTGGGGACTTTAGCCTCTTCTTTCTCCTCTTCACTCTTTCTCTTTTGGATTGTTGGGGGTTTTCGACTTACCTAGTCATGCAGACCAAAGCCAGTTAGTTTTGAAAAAGGGAAGATGAATAATAAGAAGAGAAAAGTTTTGTACCTTTGTCGAAGGTTTCTTAGCAGTACTGGGCGTCGCTTCGACAACAGCTTTCTTAGCAGGGATCTTCACGGTTAAGGAAAGAAAGAAAATTCAGAAACAAATATAAGAGAGACATGATAAGACAGTTAGAATAACAGAAGGAAAAATCATGTTTTTCTGTGAACACCTTCAAGAATGGGATCTTCCACGCGAATGTGTTCTATTCCAATATGAAGGTGTCCTGGATATTCGCCCAGATGATACTTAGTCGGAACCACACGCTCAGCAGATTTTTGATACTTTTGACGAAGAATTTTCATAAAATCCCCACAAAGGAACCAGTCTGGAAGTGGAAAACTAAACGCCACCCCAAAGTCAGCAATTGGCAAAGGAGGAAACTTTGGTGGATGACAACTGAAAGCAAGGTCATAGCGCGCCTCTGGTGAAAGATTGGAAGGCAATGACAGTTTTTCAAACTTCTCCGTCATTTTACGTTTTAATTCGGCCGCTGCTTCGCATATGGTTCGACTAAGATCATCAGGTCTATACGCAGTTTCAAAATATTTTTGAAATTTCTATATTTCCTTAATGTGTCGTTGAATACCTTTTTTGGTCCGATCCTGCACAAAAGCGAAAGCATTTGTCAAATGTGTAGCGAAAGCAGCTACGTCGAAAAATTTGTTGGAATAATAATCCTTCCACCATTCATCAAACTCAGGAGTGCATAAGAATGATGGTCGAAAAATAACTGGTCGAATGTTGAGAGAATCATCAGCTAGTTTCTTCGACAGCTCTTTGCCTTCGTCTTCAGTGTGAAGGGAGTTATAAAAGATGAGGGATCCTTTCTTGGGAAATATAGGTTGAGGTTTGATTTGGATTAGGCCAAACTGTCTAGAAACAAGGTTGGGTTGATAAACTATCAAAGCAATTTGGTTTTTAGTGGTGTTACGGTAAGAAAAAAGGAGCCTAGGGGTTAAGAATGATTCCCAAACATTCAGAAATGTATTTTCATCCTTTTGCATCTCCAAAGGCAGTTGTTGGGTAAACCACTTAGGTCCAATTTTTCTATCAGCAAAAGGTGCCATGGTCGAAGTAAATTGATAACTCTTAGCAAACATCATGACATAGCTTTTGAAAGCTTGTCGAAGGCTGATTCCTTCGTCAGTTGGCGTTATTAGCACCAACCTTGGCCATTCTACAATCCTATTTTTAACTTCTTCTTCATCTATTTCTGGTGCTACAGGAAGATTGGCTTCAAATGTGGCATTGAGCCATAATTGCAAGAGCCAGAAAGGTCCTGATAAGTTGATTTTACCTTGGGTTTTGGTGTTTTTTAAAAGATGTACACTCTCACTCAGAGATTCATAAAGGTTCGCCAGAATCATTTCGCTCAAGCATAGTTTTGTGCCTGCATGAAGCTGATTGGCTATGGTAATGAATCTCTTAGCAACCTGGAGAGAGCGAGAACAAAACACATATTTGGATAGTCATAGTGTTAGAAAAGCTATATGTTCGACATCTAAAACTTCAGTAGTACTCTTATCGTGGTAATAGGACATGAATAAGGAGTAGGGTGCAAGGCTAGTCTCGAAAGCAATGGTATCTTCATTTAAGACAGTAGGGTCGAAATCTATACCATTGGGATGAAGACCAACAATGGCTGCTGCGTCAAAAAGGGTAGGCGTAACCATCCCACAAGGGAGGTGAAAGGTGTTGTAAGTACTATCCCAAAAGTAGAGAGAAGCCAAAAGCATATTTGGGCAGATATTGGGTCCTACTCTCGACAACTGGATAAGGTCGAAAATGCCTACCTCTTTCCAAAAAGCCCCTTTAACTTTTTCGATTTTATCTAACCAAGATACGTAATCAGAAGGATCTTTCGACCATGGGCAAGTTCTAAAAATCCTGGGATAGTTCAAATAGGTTAAGTCCAACTCTCCAATATCCGTCGAACTCGATGAATCTTTTTGTTCTACAACTTTCTCTTTAGGCTGAGGTTTTCTTCCAGCGCCTATGGGTTTTGTGTGAAAGTAAGAAGGAAAAAATTCTTTTAAGCGCTCTGGTTTAATCTCTGGATTTGGAAGGGGACCTAACATAGCATGACAATTTCCAGAAATAAGAACAGGGATTAGTACCTGAGATTTATAGATGCAGTCTTTCTCTTTCTCATTTGGAGGTTCTGGAACATACTGTTGATTTCCAATGGTCATTGGCACCTTCAGATCATGTACAGGAGGGAAAGCCGGATTCTGTTTCTTCTTGGAATGTTGGCTGCTTGAAGGTTTGTTAGTAGCCATTGTTAAGAAGAGCTTGGGAGTTTTTTCTCAGGAAAATGTGAAAGCTTAAGAAATGGGTATGAGGAAAGGAAATCTGAAACGGAAAAGGGTTTAAAGAAAAGGTTTATGGGTATTTATAGGAAGAAGATGTTGAAACGTTTTAGGATGGTAATGATGTTAGTGGGACACGTGGCCATTTTTGATGGGAATGATAAAGAGGTGGAAGTTGAAAAGAGACCATGATGTGAGGAAATGATGGTGGTAGGCTGTGAACGTGGGCTAGACGTGACATTGTGAAGAAAGTGTAATGATGAACCTGCATTGGAAATTGAGATTATCAGACTTGCATTTAATGAAGATTAAATGACATGGCATCAAAACACTGGTTGACAACAAATGACTGTTTCTCCAGACCAACAGTCGAAACGTCTTTGCTGGGGGGCAATTTGTATACGTGCGTTTTCGACGCCATGAGATTTGGTGTACAGAATGACTTTTTCGACATATGATAACATGGGATAAAACGATTTGGTTGATAAGTGTGGTTCGATACTTCGACAAAATGGAAGCTTTGATATTTCGACATGATATTTGCAGCTAGAAGAGTACTTTGACAAGACATGGAAGACATTGCAGTATATCGATAATTCGACAAAAAAGGCCTGAAGGAAGATGTCGTTTCGACTTAAAGTGTAAATTTGAATTTAAAAAGTTGTAACATTTGGCAGAGGACGCGTGGAAGCATCTGGCGAAAGGAAGAAAGCCACGTGTCACAGTTTTAGGACTTGGTCGTTAGTAACAGTTATGTTATTTGTTTATAAATAGGGTAGTTGTTATCGAAAAAAGTGTGTGAAGAATTACTTGTACAAAATTCCTGAAAACGCTCAAAGTACCCGTGTGAGAGAAAAGAGTCATATTTGGAAAATGTATGTGTAAACAAACACCAATTCCTTCAAAGTTTATTTTATAAAGTTTAAAGTTCTTTACAAATCTCTTTTATGTTTTCCAGTCATTTATCTTTCTGCACTTTCTCCTTTTCGACACTTTACAATTTGTCAGTTATTTTCCGCCATTTACTTTATCTTGTTAAATTTATATTAACTTAACGTTTTAATCAACATATTTCGACGTAAAACACTTAGAGAACAAAAATGAAATATATGAAAATGATTCTAGACATCTTCAAGACCATCTAGATCTGCACATGTCCTAGGATTTGTGTGGTTGATCCTGCAAGTAACCCAATTCTACAAGTTTTGGTAAACCAGAGGTTGTTCGCCAAAATTCACAGCGAACAATATGTCACTTATTGATTTGAGTGTTAGAATTTTGGTGCCATCCCCGTTGCGCCAAAATATTAATAGACAATTAATTAATGGAGTTCACTATCTCACAAAGATAATCAAATTTGATATTAGTTTCTTTAGATCCGTACTGGATCATTGACTCCGTCTACAAGAATCATTATGAATGGTATTCTCTTTGTTTCACTTTGGAACGAGATGACGCGTCCCAAAAGCCACTCCAACCGCTACGCACGACGGGACTAAACTCTAACAACGATGGATGGTAGCCCAAGCTTAACCATCATTTAGATCTTTATCGATCAATCAAAAAAGTGTTTAATCGGTGTTACAACATCTTCACTGTGGCATATGCCAAATGGAAAATGTGTATCAGTTGGGAACGTTTATCCATAATCTTACATCCGAATAGTAAAAAAGACATTCTTATCTAGTTTCTTGTCCTTGACAACAATATACCTCCTCTAGAAAAGAGTTGACGTTTTCTCTTGAAGAAATTTTCTTCCTAAAAATGCAAGGCATGGATTGGCCCCACTATTATTTTACTATGTCGAGCTAATCAATGTCCATAACCACCGAATACCTATTTTCATTAAGGTAGCCATGGCGGATGACGAGGTTGTATACATGTTGGTGAAGCATGGAAGCTCGTGTGATATTATTATGTACACAATAATGGACGATAAGTTGGATTTACACTAAAATGGGAGATGCCTTTAAGGTTTCGACGGCCCAACACAAGACCTTTGGGAAACGTTGAACTTCCGACGACCTTTCAGGTTGGGGAAGAAATTAGTAATGTAAAGTTCCTAATCATCGAGTGTGACTCTATCTACAACTTTATCCTAAGGAGGCAAACACTAGCAACCCTATGAGTCATCTCATCGAGCATTCACTTAACAATTATATTTCATACCATGGCGGACCAAATCATGGTAATAGAAACATATTTGCTATCATCCTGTACGTTTTTCCTAACCCTCTTTAGCAACAAAAAAACACCTTTTAGAGGAGAGTTACTCATTGGAAGAAAACATAAAAGAGTTGGTGGAGTTAGATACCTAGACTGAAGAGTCAATCCCTAACTAAATTGTGGGAGATGATGAATCCATACATGTATGAGAAATACATAAAATAGAAAGGCTCGAGCTAGTGGGATACTTTATGACAACCTCGGTAGGAGAAGACCCTTTGAAACTCATTAAAATTGGAGATGGCTTACCTAAATTTGTACACGATGAGTTAGCGAAATGCCTGCAATGAAACCATGATTTATTTGCATGTTTAACAAAAGAGATGAGTAGACTCAGTCCTAAGGTGGCCAAGCACACTCTCGTTCATCGAGATGATATCTTATATTTTGTAGAGCTTGACGATAAATGGAAGCATGGTACTCGAAAATCATTTAGCATCATTTTGCACGTGTTTCTAAAATATCTTAGAAAAGTAACAACTACTGGAAGAAATCCCCCTCCCCCTGGAGAAAATATTGAAGAACATATGGATTCCGATACTCGAAAAAAAGAGTCACTCCCCGAAGAAATTGCGGGGGACGATGAAGTACCATCCCATATGTGGGATAGCGCAATAGGAAGCACCCACTAGAAAAGGTCAAAGCATATAAGAGATCCATCGAAGAACTCCTCAAAGTTTGTCTCAAAATTTAGGGAAAATATATAACATGGCATTCTAACGTGGTTCTTTTTTGGTGTTGAAGGCCAATAATAATTTGCACATGTTCATAGGTTTTCATGTTAGAATTAATTCATTTTCAGTAACTTGTAGACAAAGTTTGTTAGAGGGTATTTTAGTATTTCTACTTAAGTCCCACTTGTATTTAAGCAAGTGAGTGGTGTGAACAATAACATCATTATTCCTTTTTGCAGTTTGTGTAGTGTAACATAGCAGTGTGTGTGTGTGTGTGTGTGTGTGTGTGTGTGTGTGTGTGTGTGTGTGTGTGTGTGTGTATGTGTGTGTGTGTGTGTGTGTGTGTGTGTGCGTGTGTGCGTGTGTGTGTGTGCGCGTTTGTTGTAAAAATTTTAGAGTAATGGAAGCTTGTTATTATTATCTCTCCTCTCTTATTTCCATTATTCATATTTATCACCTTCTGCATTAACAATTGGTATCTAGAGCCCCGATTCATATCCATAGGGAAACACCACGGGAAACACGAGTGAAACAGTAAGGCGTTATGTGATTGATTTATGTTCAGTGAACTCATGTTGAATTTTTGATCAAAATCGTAACAAAATCACATATCTTGATTATGTGGGATTGGGAAATATTGTGTTTAGGTGAGATTTGAGTGTATTGCACAAGGTTGAAGATGAACGGAAACGGTAATCTGAGTACCAAGCTTCCAGTGTTCGATGGCAAGAACTGGAATCATTTGATGATTCAGATGCGTGTGTTGTTTGGAGCTCAAGATATTCTTGATCTCGTTAACAACGGTTATGCTGCACTTCCAGAAAATGCAAAGGATGCACAGAGGAATGATCAGCGTGATCTGAGGAAGAAGGATCAAAAGGTGTTGTTCTACATCCATCAGTGTGTGGATTAAACGTGTTTGATAAAATCGATGATTCAACGATGGAGAAAGCTGCATGGGGCACACTGGTGTGGTGCTACGGTGGTGATACATTAGTTAAAAAGGTGAAGCTTCAATCTTTATGTAAGCAGTATAAGAATCTTAACATGAAGAACAATGAAAAGGTACCTGACTACATCTCCAGAGTGATGTTGATCACAATTGAGATGAAGTCGTGTGGAGAAACTCTCTCTGAAGAAAGTATCATTGAGAAGGTACTTAGATCTCTTACTCCTCAGTTTGATTACATTATTGTAGCAATTTAACATTCTAAGGATCTCAACACCATGAGAATAGAAGAGCTACAAAGAAGTCTAGAGGCGCAAGAGTTGTGGCTGACTGAAAGAACCTCTAAGAGAGAGGTAGAGCAGGCTCTGAAAGCTTCTTTTGTTAAGAAAGACCAAAAGCAGTCTTGGTCAGAAGCCAAGAAAAGACATGGTAGGTCTCATAAGTCAGAAACCTCAGCTTCTGGGAGTCATAAGGCAAATGAGAAGTATGACAAGAGAAAAGTTCAATGTTACTGTTGTAATAGGTTTGGCCACTTTGCTAAGGACTGTTGGTCAAACAACAAAAGGAAGTCAGAAGAAGAAAACATAGCCAGAGGAGATTTTGATGATGAACCTGTGTTATTGATGAATTATGAATATTATGATAATTGACCTGTGCGATTGACGATTTCTGATTCTGAATGAGACTTTGAATATTAGCTAGAGTTAGAAGATGACTATGAATCTGAAGTCGAGTTTGATTTTGAATATGATCAGAATCAGAAGATGATTCAGAATATGAAGGTTAGGAAGAAGATTCAGAATATGAAGGTTCTGAAGAAGAGTCAGAATCTAAGGGTTCTGAAGTTAAGTCAGAGTCAGAAGATGACTCTGAAGCTGAAGGAGAAGTTGCCTCTGAAAAGGATTCTGCCTCTGAAGGTGATTTAGAATTAGAAAATAAGTTTGAAGGTGACTCTGAAGATGAAGAAGACTTTAAAGGCGAGTCAGACTCTGAAGGTGTATCTGATTCTGATCCATATTCTAATGATGATCCAGAATCGGGAGGTGATCCAATATCTGGAAATGGAGCTTATGGAGGTGGAACTTCTGAAGATATTGATTATGATTCTGAAGATGAGTTATAGCCTGAAAATTATTCTGAGAGTGAGTTAAAATCAGAAGGTGAGATTGATTCTATGAAAGAATCTGATTTTGATCCAGATTCTGATGGTGATTCAGATTCTGGTGGTAGTCCATATTATGGGAATACTCTAGATTTCTAAAGGTGATCATGCTTTTAAAGTTGGTACTTATGGAGTTCCAGCATCTGATATTGCTCCTGAATTAGAAGGTTCTCAACAAGTTCAGAGGCCACAAAGAATCAGAAACATTCTAAGAAGGTTTGCAGAGTTTGACATGCTGCAAGACACTGAAATAGATTTTGAAGGGGAAGTTATTCAGTGTACCATGTTAGTAGACTTTGAAACCATAAGTACGGAAGAAGATCTCAAGCAGAAAGTTTGGCTGAAGGCCATGAAAGAAGAACTTGAGCTTCTGAAGAGGTTTGAGTTGCTGAATTGTAAAGTTGTTGTCACAGCTGCTGATACAAATCCAAAATTGGATTCTGATTCTGATGGTGATGATGTACATGTGACATCGTTCAAGTAGTTGGTAGGCTCTCTGAGGTATTTGTGTAATACCAAACCTAATATTTGTTATGCAATTGGAATAGTGAGTAGGTTTATGAGTAAACTATAGTGGTCCCATTACTAAGATGCTATGAGAACTCTGAGGTATATAAAGGGAACTCTGAAGTATGGAGTTTTGTTCCCTTTTGGTACTGAAACTGACTCAGAACTTCTGAGTTACTCAGATTCTAATTAGTGTGGAGACAGAGTTGACAAAAGAAGTACTTCTGGATACTTGTTTAAGTTTCTAGGAAGTCATATTTCTTGATGTTCAAAGAAGCAATCAGTTGTTGCTTTGTCAACCTTTGAAGCATAATATATTGCAGGTGTTGTGAGTGCATGTCAAGTTGTGTGGCTTCTGAATTTGCCGTAGGATCTGAAGATCAAAGCAAACAAGCCTCTGAAGCTGATGATTGATAACAAGTTTGCAACCAATCTTGCCAAGAACCCTGTGTTGCATGGGAGAAGCAATCATATTGAGATTATGTATCATTTTCTGAGAAATCAGAAGTTGTGCATTGTAGAACCCAGAAGCAGCTGGAAGATATTCTAATGAAGGCGATCAAGATTGATCAATTTCTCCGCTTGAGGGATGGATTTGGTGTTTCTAGTTTTGGTTAAGTTGAATATGAATTAAGGGATGGTGTTAGAATTAATTCATTTTCAGTAACTTGTAGACAAAGTTTGTTAGAGGGTATTTTAGTATTTCTACTTAAGTCTCACTTGTATTTAAGGAAGTGAGTGATGTGAACAATAACATCATTATTCCTTTTTGCAGTCTGTGTAGTGTAGCAAAGCAGTGTATGTGTGTTTTGTTGTACCCGTTTTAGAGTAGTGGAAGTTTGTTATTATTCTCTCTTTTCTCTCTTATTTTCATTGTTCATCTTTATCACCTTATGCACCAACATTTCATATGTCTATCATGAATAATGTGTTATTATGGTCAATGTGTTCAATTGATATCAGGTTATACCCAATGTAAGCATCCATGAAAGATATGACTTTATACCTTGAAAAGTTATCAACACGCTTCTCCATGCATACAAGCGGGTAAACATGGCAGACCAAGTCATGGTACTATATACATATTTTGCGTCACTCAATATGTTTTTCTTAGAACTTTTTTCCAAACTATACCTACCAGACAAGAGTTCCTCCATAGGATAAAATCATGAAGAGTCAATGGATTTAGATATCTGGATTAAATAGTCTCCCCCCGACAAAACCACGGGGGACAATGAAGACGTACATTTAGAAGTAATAAAGATAGTAGAAAGGCCATAGTCTGTGAGACATTTTTCATTATCTAGGTAACAGAAGACCCTTTGAAACTCATTAAAAATGGGGCATGCTTAACAAAATTTAAACATAAGGAGGTAACAAAATGCTTTATATGAAAATAGGATTTGTTCACATGTTCAATAAATGAGATGCAATTTCTTGACCCCAAGGTTACCTTCTACACTCTGGTTCTTCAAGATAATATCCCATATGTGGCACTTTGAAGAAGGAAGCAATCGCTAGAAAATGACAAATAAACTAAGAGGGGTGTCAAAGAACTCCTTAAAGTTGGTTTCAAAATTGAGGAAAAATGTATGACATGACTTTACAATGTGGTTTCAGTGTGGAAGGCCAACAATTATTGGTGTGTGTGCATTTGTTATTCAAGCTTAAATAGAGCATGGCCAAATGATGTTGACCCGCTTCCAAACATTGACAAGTTGGTTGACAACTCTTTGGGGTTTAAAATCCTATCTTTAATGGATACTTAATCCAGGTATAACTATATAAAAATGGACCCCCCCGACCAAAACAAGAAATCATTCTTGACATACGCATGAATTTTATGTTACAAAGAAGTGCCTTTATACCTTAAAAATATGGGCACCATGTACTAGAGGATTATGAACAAAGTCTTTAATGATCAAATCAGAGATATTTTGGAAATTTATATGGGTGACATGGTTGTCAAGTCAAAGGCGCAAGAACATAAGACCCATTTCTAGGCCATATTTGAGGATGTTGGAAAACACAGGATAAAATTAAATCCTGATAAATTCACTTTTTGGGTAAGGTCAGGGTATTATTAGGATACAGTTAGCTCCTAATTTCGATGCCCATATTTGAATTAGGAAATGGAATTCCCTGTGAAGATATTTTGACTAGATCAGATATTGGGAGAGATTCTGCAATGACTTAGAGATATTTTTAGTGTTTGAAGACGTGTTCGACGAGAGATTCAAATTCAAATAAAGGAGGGAACTCTTATTCTTATCTAACTGTTGAAGATACACATGGAGCATAGTGGATAGTTGCATCCATGCAAAGCTCCATTTGTCTCGATATGGTAGAAAGGTCGTTAGAAGCGGTTATTTTGATTAGTATAAATAAAAGGTCTTAGTGCTAGGATCATGTGTGTTCAAAGTGTGTACAAAATCTGTAAAATTTACAAAGTATCCGTGTGTAGAGAAACAGTAAATTGAGAAATGTACGTTTGATTGACACCATTGTCATTTACTTTGAAGTAATTCAATTCATCTTTTATTTCCAGAAATATCTCTTTATTTAAAGGATTTATCTTTGTTGGCATTTATCTTCGTTTCTACAACAGTTTCTTTACTTTATGTTGTTCGTCTCTTTTGTGAGTATTTTCACGAATTACTATTATTATAAACACTGTCGAAATGTTTATGTTCATTAGAATTCACTTTAACAAATAATTAGCACATGTCATTGGATCAATCTTATCGTTCCTGTATGTAACCAAATCTAGTAATTTGGAAGATCAGTGGTTGTTTACCAATTTTCACGGTAAACAAATTTACACACCCGGTGGGACAGTGCTAACAATTTTGAAAAGTGAAATTTTCCTCATTTTTTAGTTCTGGTTGGTCAGTCATCTTCTCCCTTTGGAAAGAATTTGTTGTGTGTTATTAAGAAGTGCTAAAGTAGCCACAACCAACGAACACAGACCAAGGAGAAGATAAACTAGGAGAATGGAGAATTTAAATGTGCCAAATAACCAAAATTCTCAAAACCCACCAACCAACAATGTAGTACCTCATTCTTCTTTGATAGGGGCGAACACGACCACAATGCACGTGTCTAAACCGGTACCATCTATGGCAAGTTCGATGCCTATGCATTCGATTTCCCATACTGAACCTATTTTGACTTACATTGGGCCTAGGGGGCCTCCTAACACCCCCACCGACTAGGAATGTTCTAAACAGACCTTCAATACCCCCTGGTTTCTCTATACCCTTTGGTGGTCGAGAATAGCCATATGGAATGCTAACTTCAGTGATGTCAGGTTTACATAACGCTACTTCGACATTTTCAGAACTTGTGGTTAACGTAACCTCCCCATTACAAGGGTCAGGATCTGGGGTTAACGTGGGTCAAAATAACCAATCTTTAGGCTTGGGATACCAAACACAAATACCCAACCTTACCAATAATTCCGCAGTAGTGTGGAGACAACAAATAGACGAAAGCAACCATGATATGGTCCAAATGCTTACCCAAACATTAACCACTATATTGAATCATTTGATTCAAAACACGACACAATCAAATCAGCAGATGACAGCGTAGAGGGCGCGAATGTCTGACTTTTTGGGTGTACCATAACCTCATCGACACCCTCCGAGGGAGTGGATAAGGGAAAACTAGGGGGTAACCTTCGAAGAAGACCATACTATTAACCAAATTCTACAAAATCAATCGCCACCAGAGATGGTAAATCAGGGAGTGGGAGTCGAACCCCCTAGGGCTGAACCGTAAATCCCCAGGGAGAGAGAGCCAATGATAGTAATGGTAAGTAGAAACCAAATTGTTGATAATGTCATACATCAGATCTGACATGATTATATGGCAGTAGATAATAATTTGGCAGCCATGGTCGAAAGGATTATGGTTCGAAATGGGGTAAACTTTGGCCTTCGAAGGCCAAATCATACATCAGCTTTGTCGGAGTATATCCTACATACAGAAATGTCCCCTAGAACAAAAATCCCCAAATTCACTAAGTTTTTTGGGGATACTACTGAATCCATTATCGAACATGTGGCTAGATATTTAAAAGAGGCATGGGACATTTCGAACAACAAAAACCTTTGGATGAAATATTTCCCAAGTTCTCTCACAAAGAATGCCTTCACGTGGTTTACCACCTTACCATAAAATTCAATTCATACTCGGAATTAGTTAGAAAGAATGTTCCATGAGCAGTTTTACATGGGGCAAACAAAGATAAGTATGAAGGAATAGATTTTGATGATTATCTAAATAGATTTTGATTACTCAAAGCTAGGTGTTTTACACAGGTACCACAACATGAAATCGGCCTTGCTGAGAGATATGGCCCAAATGGCTTATAGGGTTCGACACTTAGAACACTTGAAGGAAAAAAAGGCTAGAGAAAATAAGAATAAAAGAGTAGCCTATGTCGAATTCAGTAATGATGACGAAGGGTCCTATAATGGGCCTTAGACTTTGGCGAAAATGAAATCGAACTTGCTGAGTTGAAACAAGGGCCGCCTTACGCTTGTAAGGTCTTGGCCCCGTCGAATGGAAAAAACCTATTGAACTAGAAAAGAATGATAAATTTCCTAAGAAAACTTACACTTTAGACGTTATAAAATGTGACGAAATCTTTGATTTGTTAGTTAAGGATGGTCAAATGATAGTTCCTCCTGGTGCTAAAGTGTCTCCTTTAGAACAAAGAAAGAAAAGAGGGTTTTGCAAGTACCATAGTTTTTTGGGTCATAAAACATCTCAATGTTTTCTTTTCAGGGATCTTATTCAAAATGCTATCCAAGAAGGGAGACTCTAGTTTGGGGACAAACCTAGGAACCAAATGAAGATCGACTCCAATCCTCTACAAATGGTTGATGCCCACTACACATAACCAAATGAAGTAAACATGGTCGAAGTCACTGATGATTTTGACATTACCGAAGTTACTGAGGACTTCGTCAAGGAACTTATCATGGTTAGAGTCTTTGAGCACCTTGATCAGGGATTCTTCAAGAACTTCGTTCAGGAAGCTGTTGGAAATGCCACCAATGGAAACACTGACGGTTTCGACACCGGGATCACTAAAGATTCCAACATGATGATAGTAACCAAAGAAACAACTGATGGTTTCGTGTAAATAGATAAGGCTACTGAGGGCCTTCAATTGAAAATCCAGAATTTGGACATCATTGAAGATGTCTACATGGAGGTTAATATGGTAGAAATCTCCCAAGAAAACTCTATGGAAGTTGACAACGAGTGTTGACAAGAAGAGTACAATAAAGTAGCCTTCCCTAAAGAAGACGAAATCTGACTGATTTCCTTCGGAGGTTCCAGAAGAAACAATCAGAGGTTATGTTGTGCCCCCGATGCAACGCCATGTTCGACAAGAAAGCGGCCCAAAACCTCGAGGGAGTAAGGAGGTTAAAAACCAAGGGTACCAGAGAGCCCCTAAAGATCAACAGGCTTTCTAACCGATAAGGGCTTTCGACCTAAGAAGGTATTATGATCCAAGGAGGCCTATGGTGAAGCTTGATGAAACAAAACGAAGGGGTCTTACTACCAAACCCATCTCCTTCAAACCCAACGCTGAGGCTTCAAATGGAAAATGGGTGAAGCCAGTCGATGGCAGAAAACGCGGTCGGGGAAAATGGCAGAACTTAAAGGTAGATAGAGGTTCGTCATTAACATACCGTAAGGAGTTCCAGATTGACAGAAAAACAACCCACTTCTCTGAAAACTACAAAGGAAAAAAATCCCATGATAAGGTCCTAGTGGAGAAGGGAACAGAGAAGGAGGAAAGCACAGAGGGAGGCTAGGGAAAAGGAAAAAGTTGAATCCAACACCAATGTTCCTGCAAGAAAGGAGGAGGACTTAAGCCTTGACAAAGGAAATTTTAAAACTCCAACAGAGGCGGCCAAAGAGAAATATGATTGAATGGCTGCAGAAGACGAAATGCTGACGGATGACTTCGACTCTGGGTCAGAAGCTTCATTGGATATCTTAGTTGGTGTGGTATCTGTGATGCCCGGGGAGTTCGACCAAATAACAGAGGTCGAAAACACTGACATCAATACAGAAAGAGAAATGGTTGCTCACAAGCCAATATGCTATTATGTGATGAATAATGGTTGCGCGGAGGAGCAAAATTCCTTCTTCAAGAGACCCGATGAGGCTATGGAAACTCATGTTAAGCCTCTCTTTATTAGTGGGAAGATCGAAGATGTCCCAATTAATAAAATATTAGTAGATTGCGGCACAACGGTGAATTTGATGCCGCATCATATGCTGAGAAAAATTGGCAAATACGATACAGATGCCAAACCCCGCAACATGG
The DNA here is from genome assembly GCF_024323335.1 of Lathyrus oleraceus. Classification (NCBI taxonomy): domain Eukaryota; kingdom Viridiplantae; phylum Streptophyta; class Magnoliopsida; order Fabales; family Fabaceae; genus Lathyrus; species Lathyrus oleraceus. The sequence goes on from NC_066579.1 coordinate 116,254,200, forward strand.
TGCTTTCCAATTATGAAGGAAATGTGGGTTCCACTCTTTGTGTAATCCAAGTTGAGTTAAATGTAAGAATTGTCACCAAATCAACAATGTTTATGATTGTGGAGACAAAGGCCAACTATAACTTGTTACTTGGAAGAGAATGGATACATGGGGTTGGGGTTGTACCATCTTCCATGCACCAACAAATCATCATATGGCGTCCAGACGGTATTATGGAGAACATAGAAGCATACCAAGGTTACTTCAAGACTCCAAAGGATGAATATTCAGTGCATGTGGCGGAGATGCTAGTCGATTCTGTCGCATGCCATGAGTATCTTAGCATGCTCGACGGGTATTCTGGATATAATCAGATATTCATTGCGGAAGAGGATGTCCCAAAAACGGAATTTCGATGTCCTGGAGCCTTAGGCAACTATGAAGTGTGGTTATGCCTTTTGGTTTGAAGAATGCTAGGGCAACATACCAAAGAGAAATGAATTCGATCTTCCATGATTTCATAGAGACTTTTATGCAAATTTACATAGATGATATTGTTGTTAAGTCTATTTCAGGGAAGAGCCATATAGATCATCTTCAACTGTCTTTCAAAAGGATGAGAAGACATGGTCTAAATATGAACCCTATAAAATGTGCTTTTTGTATGCAGGCAGGGGACTTCTTAGGCTTTGTGGTCCACAAAAAGGGAATCTAAATAAACCAAAATAAGACCAAGGCCATAATGTAGGCGAAAGCGTCATCAATGAAGAAGGGATTGCAGTCACTGCTGGGCAAGATCAATTTTCTAAGGAGATTCATCTCAAACCTTAGTGAAAAAACGCAAGCCATTTCTCCTTTGCTTTGACTCAACAAGGAAGGATTTGAATGGGGGCAGGCTCAGCAAGAAGCGTTCGACAAAATTAAAGAATACATGAGTCATCCACCAATTCTGACACCACCTTGTAGGAATAGGAGTATGAGATTGTACATATCTGCATCTGACAAGACTTTAGGGAGCATGTTGGCTCAAGAGGATGATAATGGCATCGAAAGATCCATTTACTACCTCAGTATGATCTTAAATGATGCAGAAACTAGGTATAGCATAATTGAAAAATTGTGTTTATGCTTGTATTTTTCTTGTACAAATTTGAAGCATTATATAAAACCTGTTGATGTTTATGTTTCATCTCACTTTGATGTCATTAAACATATGTTGTCTAAACAATTTTGCACAGTCGAATTGGAAAATGGGCACTAACTTTAACTGAATATTCCTTAACGTATATGCCATTAAAAGCTGTTAAGGGACAAGTAGTAGCAGCCTTTATAGTCGACCACTCCATAGCTGAGAATGCACTAGATTATCTCGAATTAGAACCCTAGAAGTTGTACTTCGATGGGTCTAGTCACAAAGATGGAACGGGTATAGGAGTTCTAATTATTTCTCCTAATAAAATTCCAACAAAACTCAAGTATAAAGTGGAGGGCCTCTGCTCGAACAATGAGGCTGAATATGAAGCTCTCATAGTCGGACATGAGATATTATTGGAATTAGGGGTAACTCGAGTCGAAATAATGGGTGACTCAGAGTTAGTTATAAAACAGATCACAAAAGAGTATAGGTGTGTTAAAGAGAATCTCATTATGTATTTCATAATAGCTAGTCGATTGCTAAAAATATTCAAGATGGCTAATATTTGACACATACCTCGATTGGAAAATCAAGTGGCTAATGACTTGGTCCAAATTGCATCCGGGTATAAAATTTCAAAAGAAAAATTGCAAAAAGTCATCGAAGTCAGAGGAAGAGTTGTGTCGACCAGATTAGACCCATCAGACTTGGAAAAGATGGAGCTGGGATTCGCCAATAAAGAAAACTTTGAAGTATTGGCAATAGATAACCTGATAGATGGAGATTGGAGGAAACCAATAGTGGAATATTTATAGAATCCAATGGCGTCTGCCGATCGAAAAACCAGGTATTGAGCTTTAAGTTATTTTCTTTTGGGGATGGAATTGTTCAAAAAGACTCCTGAGGGAGTTTTGCTTAAATGTCTTAGTGAGTCAGAGGCATATTTAGCCCTTTCGACTATCCATAGTGGGTCATGTGGGCGCACCAAGTTGGCCATAAAATGAAATGGTTATTATTTCTCCAAGGGATGTATTGGCCCACCATGCTAAAAGATTGCATCAAATTTGCCAAAGGATGCCACTAGTGTCAGGTACATGCAGGCATACAACATATCCCTGCGAGCGAATTGCATTCTATAGTCAAACCCTGGCCTTTTAGAGGTTGGGCTTTGGATTTGATTGGGGAAATTCGACCACCATCATCTAAGAATCAAAGGTATATCTTGGTTGGCATTTATTATTTTACAAAATGGATCGAAGTTATACCTTTTCCAAATGTGGGCCAAGAAGACGTGATCGAATTTATCCAGAAACACATCATTTATAGATTTGGAATCCCAGAGGAAGCCACTAATTCGACCCCTTTTCGACTGACCTTTGGTCATGATGCAGTTTTACCAGTAGAAATTTATCTACAATCCACAAGAATTCAAAGGCATCATGAAATTCCATCAGAATCATATTGGAACATGATGCTGGATGTGCTACTCGATCTAGATGAAGAGAGACTAAATGCATTGGAATTATTAAAAAGGCATAAGAAGAGAGTATAGAACTCTTATAATAAGAAGGTTAAAATTAAGACATTTTCTCTTGAAGACTTGGTCTAGAAAGTTGTCCTTCCAATGGATTGAAAGGATAGGGCCCTTAGGGAAGTTGTCTCCCAAGTGGGAAGACCCTTTTAAAATTTTGCAAGTATTCTCTAACGGTGCATATGAGATTGAGGAACTTAGCAAAGACAAAAGAATCTTAAGAGTAAATGAAAAATATTTGAAAAAATATAATCCAGCACTCCAAGAAATAAAAATAATAAACGAGTAATTGCATGCAAGTTAAACAAAGCCAATATGGTAAAGTTTACCAAAATGGCTTAAATTCGCTTCAAAGGCCCAAAGGGATAATATTCATTACAGACAAAATTTATCAATAGGCAAATGGAAAAGGAGATTAAAACTAAAAAGGAAGATTATCCTTTATTTGGAGGTATTTTGTCTTGAGAAATTCCAGGCGTTTCTCACACAAGGACCTATTTGACCGGAGAATTATGAGCTTTGACTCAAGTTTGCGTGCTTTTTCGACGAACTCTATACCAAACTCTAGTTCTTTAGCCATCAAAGCATCATCAAACTTCAGAAGTTCGTTTTTGCGCTTTTCTGCTTCAGAGATTTTGGCTTGCAGTTCCTTATCTGTTTTCTCCATGAAGCAATGTAACGGTCGTGGCCTTCGATCTCCTCTTTGTTCTTCTGTTTCGTTTATTCCAGTTCCTTGGCCTTGTTGATAGACTCAGTGGCAGCATCCCAAGCAGCTGCTCTAGAACTATCCTTTTGTTCGATCTCCTGAGTTATCTAGGGTAGTAGCTTATGATCTTCGCCAGTTTGGTCGGTCATAATGCCTAACTCCAGGATGATGTTGGAAACTTCAGGAGAATCTTCTAATAGATTGACTTGGTTGAATAGAGCCTTCAATGTTAGAGGGGCAAAAGGATTAGCAAGTAGAAGCAGGAACAAATCACCCTTGAAGACCTTTTCCTTGATTTTCGAGAGTACTTCATTCGTAGGTGTACTCGAAGGTTGGTCATCAGATGTCCTAGTAGTACTAAGTTTAGCGGTAAATTCATGATCATCAAGCTATGGATAAGCTAGAGATCAAATAAGAAGAGTCGCCACCGCACTTTTATTGTTTCCAAGGGAAAAGGGAAAAAGCACGAACAAAACCCAGAAGTAAGAAGTTTTCAAATCAAAACTAATAAAAAGTCAGAGATCACAGGTAAGGGGGTTGGTTACACAGAGGAAAGGTGTTAGCACCCAAAGTGTCTTAGGTACTCCTAGGGAGCCCTTTTTGTATGCATATGTACTTGGTATAAAGTGATGTTTACAAACAAATAGAGTGGGGGATGAGAAAAGAATTCATTAATTATATTTTGGTGTTTGACAAGACCTTCGGTCTTGTGCCTACGTACCAACATAAAAATGAGGGATCAAAACCTCGTAGTTCGTGATACAAATTTCAAAATGGATGCATTATTTTTAACAAAAAATAAGTTTGAAAGGAACAAAGGCCTAAAAATGGTTTGAATGTGTTAGTTCTTTTTTGGCTTTTTGAAAGTTTAAGTCAAGTATAGTTAATTATATTACAAGTTTGATTTAAGAAAAGAAGTTTGAAAATACAATGGCATAAGGCCAAAGTTTCTATCTTTTTGCAAAAGTGGTCAAAGTTTAGAACAAAAGTAGTTCACACAAAGAAGATTTTGAAAAATGGAGGGAGATTTTGAAATTAAAGAAATGGGGAGAAGATGAAGAGACTATCCTATGTATAAAATTAAAAGTTTAGAGTTGAAAAGATCTGACCAAATGGGTAGCAATCCAATAGACAAGAATGTTTATAGAAACCCAGAATTCCCTTGGACTTTTAAAATCAAGCAACACACAAATGCACAAGTATATTATCTTGAAGAGCAAGGCATCAAATAAAGATGGCCACATCCAAGCTTATCCATTCCATGATCTTCTCCAAAATAGCCCATGCAACAGATGAATTCCACAAGTCACAGGTTTATAATAACAGCTTCACAATGATCATGTTGCAGATGAACTTAGAGATGTCTTCAAAGATGTATCAGATGAAGTTCAAATTGCAAGCACTTGATTTCTCAACAAATTGGCATTGGGCAAGTCCTTTAGCTTAGGAAGGTTGCCTAGATTCTAAGTCCATTTGTCCAAGATCAAGCCAACAGTACACACAAAAGTCTTTTAGGGTTTTTGTTGTTATTATGTACGTTAATGGTCAAAGAAAACACAAACAAGCAAAGTATACACAAACAGAATATATCGCACAATATGGTCCAAGTGGACAAAGTGAAAATTGCATTAACATAAACAATTAGAATGATATGAACAATGGCAAATGAAATAGAGTGCTAAAAGTAAATTACATTAAAGTAAAAGCTTGAAATTAAAAGTTAGTAGTTAATTGGTTAGAGGTTAGTATTGCTTTGCTTTTGCTTTTCATTTCAAGATATTCTTTGGAGAACACTCAACCCACTTATCACAAGCATTAATCCTTGAACCAAAACATCTTCCAAAGGAAGGAAAGAAGGCTAAGTTTCCACACAATACCATGAAAGAGGGGAGACTTACAATCTCACTAACTAGAATGCTTATGCCTTTTATGTCACAAATTTAGCGCTATGTTAAGCAATCGTAATTGCACTTATGTAGAAGTCACAACTATTTGAGATCGGGCAATAGAATTTTGGTGATAATGCATGTTAGAGACATAATATAATGGACTATGCTCATGAAACATACCACACACAAAAAGAATATGCAAAAGGTGTGACCTAATCTCATCCATAATCATGTCAATTTTTCAATCAACTAGCATTAGGACTTTGAGATTTCATAGGCCAAATGGAATGAATGAATGAAGAAAGGGAATAAGATGAAGTGGGAGGGGAATGGATCAAAACAAAAATTGGTCAAAGGAGGACTTTTGCCAAATTAATATCATCCATTCATTTTGGGAGATGGAATGTACATTCCATCAATCCCCTAAATCCGATGATATTAATTTGACAAAGTCAAATCAACCTTGACCAAGGCCCAACAACAAGAGTTAAACATAAACATGTCATCACAATTGGTCAACAAATTTATTTGGCATTTATTCAAATTAAAATACTAAAATAGTGTATTTAAATTAATTATGGTTTATCTAATTCCTAAAATCTCATAAAAACACCAAAGAAATGGCCATGAGATTTATCATAGGTCAAACAAGGTCAAAGGACCTTGGAGAAAAAAATTCATAATTTTTGGACATTTAAAAATATTTTTAAACAATTAAAAACAAATGAAAAATCAATTAATTCATAAAAAATATTAATAATGATCCAAAAAATAATTTTAATTCAGAATATGAAAGAGAAAAAATTTTGAAATTTTTTAGTGAAAGTCCCATATTTTTTGGATCAATATTGAATTTAATATGAATTATTGAAAATAATGCAATTAAAATGAAAATTAAAATATCAGAAAAAACGTGGACCACTTGATCTTCCTCATTAATTGAGGTGGCAGATCAAGTGGCCAGAAACACGTGTTCCACCGTTCACATGAGTCAGCGCGCAATAGGCATGGTATTCAAAAGGAACGAACCAGATTAAAACAAATGAGATGGATCATATGGATGTGAGAGATGCCAACACATCGCCGGAGCTGTAGCTTCGGTCTTCTTCTCCAGTGGACCTCACCGGACTGGTCCACCATCAACCATCACCAAAATTAAAAACAAAGACATGATTTCAAAGTAAAAATGGCACTGAGCTCGAATCTGGCCTCAATTCACTCTAACTCCAAGTATATTGAGAGATACATGGAGTTGAAATTTGAGGTACACGAACTGAGTTGCTTCGATTTGGCCTCAAAGCAACTCAATCTACTTGCCTACATTGGTAGGACTTCAGACAACCAAAGAATCAATAGAATTGAGCAAGAATTTGAGAGAATCGAAGAGATCAAAATTTCTAGAAAATACCTTCAATGGAGGTCTAGATTCAACTGATCTTGATCTTGCTTGTGCTTGATCTCACTCCACTTGCTTGCAGAAGAAGGATTGAATGCTTAAAAGGCTGTGGATTCCTGGAGATTTGAATTCCAAATTTGGTCACTGATGATGCATGGGTGCATGGGCGCGCATAGGCCCATAAAATCATAAGTCCACAAATGAATGTTAGATAGTCTGAATTCAGCTTGGATTGCAAGGCAAGTGTGCATTTGGATTTGAAGTTTGATCCTTTCCAAGTGATGACACAATGTTCATGCCATGCGCAGCCTATGCATTCCTTGTCCAAAATGAATGAATTTGAGCTCTTTGGAAAGGTGAGATCAAGAGGAACAACTTTCATGTTTAACACTTTTCCATTTGGAGTTTGTAACTTGAAGAAATTTGAGGTGGAAGTTTGGAAATTTTTGACATATCAAAAATTTTCTAAGTGTCAAGCCATATGTCTCAATGTTCCACCTTGCTTGACTTTTTATATGAGCTTCAAATGAGAAAAGTGTCTTCACCAAAGTTGTAGCCCTTTCAAATACCTTAAAATGGGTAACCAATTTTATGTCATTTGGATTTGAAATGATAATGTTATGCATTTTTGAAGTTTGGAAAAATCACTTGGTCAATGGTATAGGTCAAAAGTGACCTAAAATGTAACCTCATATCAGATGCTCAAAAAAGTTGAATTAGTTCCCACTCCAAACATAAAAGTTGTAGTAGACACATTGAATTTGATTGTGAAACTTGGACATCTTTCATATCATAAAAATTGATCAAGTTATGGCCTTGGGAAATTGACTTTCAAATTAGGGTTTAGACAAAATGACCTATAATGTTTCAACATAGAAAATGATTTTCCAAGAAAAACTAGCTCTAGGTATCTACATTAAAGTCATTTGGAATTTAATTTGGAGTAACTTTGATCTTGGAATCATTTTCATATGGTGAAAATTGTAGGAGATATGGTCTAGGGAGACCCAGTTTTGATCAGATGGATCCATCTGGCCAACCACCATCAACCAACTTGCTAACTTCCAATCCTCTTGACTTTCTTGGCTCATGGTAGATCATATATGCATAAGATGATGAATTTTGAAGTGTACCTTGAGAAATTTTATCAATTGGTGAGATGGCTTGTTGGAGAAGTTACTCAAGATACCCAGCCAAACTAAGGTTTCCAAGGCAAATCACCCTCAAACTCTTGAAGAAAACTTGATAGATATAATATGTAGGGAACATTGGGACTCATATATGATGTTCATAACCATTATTGAATCAATTCTTGGTTGTGCTCTTTGTTCATGAGGGTCTCAAACCCTAGATGTGAACTTGATGAATCAATGGAATCATGCCCTTCCTACAAAAGAGTTAGACAAATGCAAAGACATATTTTTGATATTTTGGTTAGTGAAATGATAAAATACAAGTATGATACAATCACAAAGTGCTTGGTTATCTCTCCCAAAACAAACCCAATGAAAGAGGGGTGAGGAGGATGCCAAGATATGATCCCAATGCTAATGCTTATGATGGAGTTACATGAGGGATCTTAGGATCAAAATTGAGGTCTTACAATAAGGATTTTCTCAAATGAGTTTTCCCTGCTTCTTAGCATATCTTTTAGGTATTCAAGAGGTTGGTTCCGTTTCAGAGTTTCTAGTTCTTCTGAAGAAAAACCCCCAGTGTTTCCTATCGAAACTCTGCCTTCAGGAATAGCCACAACTGTTGGAGTGGAAAACGTTTGACTATGAGTTTGTCCTTCGACTGTGTCCTGGTTCCCCTCACCATTGTTATCCCCTTCTTTGGAGTCTCCATCATCATCACAATCACTTCCATCATCTCGAGCGTTAAGTGGGGTCTGGTTGCCTTTGTCGTCCTCCCCATTGCTGCATCTTCAACATCGTTACCCTCTTGGTTGGCATGGATTGTACCTTCGGTGTTAGGCGAACCATCTTCAGGGTTATCTCCAACCTGAACCTCTTCATCCACCACCATAGTATCCTTGTTGACTCCAGCTTGGTCTTCTTCGCCTAAGTTAGCTTCATGATCAGAATCGTTGGTATGTGAATGTTGGGTAGTGGGTTTTGGTGGAAAAGTTTCAAGTTCACCAGGAATGGGTTTATTTATTTCACTCACGGAGCTTTTCTATGATGACGGTCAATAGGTAGGTTCACCAGCGTTGTTTAGGATATCTTCTGTGGAAATTTGCATGGAGGAAGTTGCAATTGTTGTTCGCATGGTAGTACCTGTACCATCCTGAAACCAAAAATTGAAAGATAAGTGGTAGAAGACAATAAATCAACTAATAAAGGGAAAGTAAGGTATGTTTTTACCTTGTTTCCTTGATTTTAGAGAGTACTTAATTCCTAGGTGTACTCGAAGGTTGGTCATCAGATATCGTAGTAGTACTAAGGCTTTTCTCAAATGAGCTTTCCCTGCTTCTTAACATAGCTTTTAGGTATTCAAGAGGTTGGTTTCATTTCAGAGTTGCTAGTTCTTCTAAAGAAAAAACCCTAGCGCTTCCTGTCGAAACTCTGCCTTCAGGAAAAACCACAAATGTTGGAGTGGTAAGAGTTTGACTCTGAGTTTGTCCTTCGACTGTTTCCTGGTTCCCCTCACCATTGTTGTCCTCTTATTCGGAGTCTTCATCATCATCACCATCACTTCCATCATCTCCAGCGTTGAGTGGGGTCTGGTTGCCTTCGTCTTCCTCCCCAATTTCCGCATCTTCACCATCGTTACCCTCTTGGTTGGCATGGATTGTGCCTTCGATGTTAGGCAAACCATCTTCAGGGTTATCTCCAGCCTGAACCTCTTCATTCACCTCCATAGTATCGTTGTTCACGTCAGCTTGGTGTTCTTCGCCTGAATTAGCTTCGTGATCAGAACCGCTGGTATGTAAATGTTGGGTAGTGGTTTTAGTGGCGAAGTTTCAAGCTCACCAGGAATGGGGTGATTGATTTCACTCATGGAGCTTTTCTCTGATGATGTTCGATAGGTAGGTTCACCAGCACTGTTGAGGATATCTACTATGGAAATTGGCATAAAGGAAGTTGCAGTTGTTGTTCGCACGGTAGTACCTGCACTATCCTGAAACCAAAAATCAGAAGATAAGTGGTAGAAGACAATAAATGAACTAATAAAGGCAAAGTAAGGTATGTTTTTACCTTGTTCCCTTTGACCCCAGGGCTGGAGTTGTCACTTTCGCTCTAAGTCACTGCTATCTTTGCCATAGCCTCAGAAGTAGGCTCTTGAATAGTTAAGGCAGTAGGCCTTTTCTTGGCAATTTTTGTTTGAGACTGGCTCAAATCTTCAGTGATTTTTGGCTGTTATTTTCTTTTCCTGGAAGTGAGGTCGAGAACATGTGATAGGTCTTCTTCTTCAGAATCTACTACAATAGGAGCTTCTGTTGTTTTGGTTAGGATTTTTGATGGAGTAAGAGGAGGTTTTTGATAACCTGAATGAAAATACTGAAGTATTAATACCATTATACATAACAAAGAGAAATGGGTAATACAAAGGTGTACCTTTGTGGGTTTGCTGCCTCCCTCAGTCTTCGTTTTGACTAGCCTTTTGATTACTGGCTTCTTGGGTGGAACCCTGGTGGCTAAAAGAAAAACAACATAGAGCAGTTATTATAAGCTAAGGGTGAATATCCTTATAGAGGGGTATGATTCTAAAAACCTCTCATGTCACACCTTCATATATGTATGATTCGATGCAAACATCTTCGATCCCTATATGAAGATGCCCTTTGAAACTGTCTAGAGTATGCTTAGTCGCAACAACCCGCTGGGATTTTTCTGTGACTGTTGTCGAAGGATTTTAATGGAGTCCCCACAGATAAACCAGTCTGGAGATGAAGAGGAAAGGGCCATTCCAAAGTCAGCATTTGGTAATCGAGGAAATTTTGGAGGAAACAATTTGAAAGCCATTTCGTAGCGATTCTTAGGAGGAACGTAAAAAGGGATTTTTAAAGTTTCCATTTTCTTTGAAAATTTTTCTTTTAGTGTGACAGCTGCTTCGCGGATGGTCCAACTAAGATCATCAGACCTATAAGCAATTTCAAAGTAATTTTTGGAACGCTTGAATTTATTTGATGAAGATGTGAGTACCTTTCTTGGTTCTTTCCTGTACAGAAAGAAAAGCTTTATCAATATGTTGGATCAAAGAGGGAACGTCATAAAATTCTTCAGTATAATATTCGTTCCACCATCTCCCAAATTCTCGAGTACAAAGAAAGCTAGTCTCGAAGTTGACAGGGGTAAGTTGTGTCCTGCCAGTATATCTAGCCATCAGTTTGAGAGTGGTGGCTTCATTATGAATTGCATTGTAGAGGAGAAGGCTGCCTTTTTTGTCATACAGGCACTTTGGGAGAGCCTGAATTAACCCAAACTGTCGAGCCATAAGACTGGGCTGATAAGCAATCAAAGTGACCTGGATCTTTGAAGTGTTTAATCGAAGGGTTAAGATTTTGGGAGTCAAAATGCCTCCCAAATCAGAAGAGATTTTATCTCTAGTTTTTTGGAAGGAGATGGAAAGGGCCTTGTGAACCATTATGGACCACACTTCTTGGCTTCGAAGGGGGCCATGCTCGACGTGAATACATGGCGTTTGAAGAACATCATGACATAGCGCATGAAGGTTGGTTGAAGAGTTTGCCCTTCGTCGTTGGGGGTTAGTTGGGCCAATCGAATTCCTTTGACCCCTCTATTATTTACTTCTTCAGCTTTTTCATCAATGAGGCCTTTGTTGGAAAGACATGCCTTGAAAGTGGCATTGAGCCAGAGTTGTAGTAGCCAAAAGGGACCAGAGAGAAGGAGGTTTCCTTTTGCTCCCAAGATCTTTAGTTGAGTGACTCCATCACTCAGTGATTCATAAAGACTTGCTAGGATCATTTCGCTTAAACAAACGTCATGTCCAACATGCAGTTGGTTCGCTAGAGTAAGGTACTTCTTGGCGACCTGTAGGGATTTCGAGAAAAAGACGGAATGGGATAACCACAAAGCTAAGAAGGAAATGTGTTCCACATCAGAAATAGTGTCGGTATCCTTGTCATGGTAGTGTGCGATGTGAGTCGAATATGTTTCCCTGGAGGTGGAAAAGGCTATAATGTCGTCAGAATCAATATCGGGGTCGTATGTCTTTCCAGTAGGTTTTAGCCATGTGATAACGGCTAGGTCGAAGAGAGTTGGTGTGATAATACCACATGGAAGGTGGAAGGTGTAATGTGTGATATCCTAAAAGTACAGCGAAGAGACTAACAGAGATGAGTTATACTCTAAGCCTACTTTCGACAGCATTATCAAGTCATAAATCCCCATATCTTTCCAAATTTGGGCTTTGACTTTATTTATTTTGTTTATACATTCTATGTAATCGGTTGGGTCTTTAAATAAGGGAGTGGCATGAAAAACCCTAAAGTCGTTGTTCATAAATCTTAAATTTATGGTTTCGTCTGTTTTGGGTTCTTCAGCAGTGGTTGGTTTAACCCTAAGTTTCTTGGCTTGACCTATGAGTTTACATTTGTGATAAGTAGGGAAGTATTCCTTAAGCTTACCAAAATCAGTATCTAAATCAGGCAGAGGTCCAAATAACGCATGGTTTTACCAGAAACAGAAATGGGAATAAGTACCTGAGAGGCGTAAATCCTGCATTGTTCTTCAATTTTTGGTTCTGGGATATATTGTTGGTTGCCCACCGTTACTGGACCAGGTAATGCAGCGATAAGAGGTAGTTCTAAAATCTTCTTAGGGGTTTTTGATTTGACAGACACCTTGGCGACTTTACTTATGTCCTTCGAGGTTTTGCTTGAGGTTGCCATTGTTGTTAAGTTTTGAAGGAAAGGAGAAAATTTGGGTTTGCTTGAAGGTTGTTTGAGAAGATAAAAAGTTAGAGTGTTTGGAGATTTCAAAAAGCGTAAAAAATGGAATTGATATGAGGTGTATCTTTTATAAGCGTTTTTGAAGAAAAAACATTTCAAATCAACACTAATGATTGACAAGTTAGTGGGACACGTGTCTTTCATGGATTATGCGTTGAAGAGGTGGTAATTAATGCCTAAACCCATGATCTCACAGGGTCTAGGAAATGTGATGATTAAAGAGATTTGGGTATGGGATGAAAAGACGTTGTTGGGAAAAGAGTAATAATGACTTTGATGTCACAAGACAGCTGGGAGAAACTGAAAAGTTTTTTCGTAACATTGGAACATTAGTGACATGCAAGAATTGTCTAAGGCATCGAAGCATGTTCTCAAAAATGTCTTTTTCTTTGATGTGTCGAAAATGACAATTTTGGGGGGCAATTTGTTAGCTCCTAATTTTGATTCCCATATTTGAATTAAGAAATGGAGTACCCTGTGAAGATATTTCGACTAGACCAGATATTGGGAGTTCTAATCGAAGATGCCTTGATGAGAGGGTTAAGATGCTGCAAGGACTTAGATATATTTTTAGTGTTTGAAGACGTGTTCGACGAGAGATTTAAATTCAAATAAAGGAGGGAACTCTTGTTCTTATCTAACCGTTAAAGATATACGTGGAGCATAGTGGATAGTAGCATCCATGCAAAGTGCCATTTGTCTCGATATGGTAGAAAGGCCGTTAGAAGCGGTTATTTTGATTAGTATAAATAAAAGGTCTTAATGCTAGGATCGTGTGTGTTCAAAGTGTGTACAAAATCAGTAAAATTTACCAAGTATCCGTATGTAGAGAAACAGTAAATTGAGAAATGTATGTTTGATTTACACCATTGTTATTTACTTTGAAGTAATTCAATTTATCTTTTATTTCCAAAAATGTCTCTTTATTTAAAGGATTTATCTTTGTTTTCATTTATCTTCGTTTCTACAACATTTGCTTTACTTTATGTTGTTCGTCTCTTTTGTGAGTATTTTCACGAATTACTTTTATTATAAACACTGTCGAAATGTTTATGTTCATTAGAATTCACTTTAACAAATAATTAGCACATGTCATAGGATCCATCTGATCGATCCTTTAAGTAACCAAATCTAGTAATTTGGAAGATCAACGGTTGTTTACCAATTTTCACGGTAAACATATACCACCTCATGGAGAGAGGGATAGAAGTTAAACTCAATAAGTGTTAAGTTGTAGTTAACATGACTGCTCCTAAGACAAGAAAGAAATTAAACGATTAAATGGAATGTTAATAATTATATCTCGATACATATCTAGATCCACCCATCACACATTTTCATTTTACAAGCTACTAAGAAAAGAAATAAACGTTTTGAGTAGACACTTGAATTTGAGTTCTTGTTCACAAAGATCAAAGTGGTATTAATACAACCACCCATGCTAGTTTGACCTATTGACGGAGAATCCCTTTTTACGTCTCTCCGGAAGCAGTAGGAGTCGTATTAGTGTGAGAGAGTACCACGTCTCAAAAACCTATTTATCTTAGTACGAAAATAGTGCAATGAACGGAGGTACGTTATCAAAATATGGAAAAAATTCTCTAATCCTTGCGACAACAATAAGTAAGTTGAAGCATTATTTCCCTGTCCATCTCATGATAGCAAGGACAAGTTATCCCATCCGACATATACTTTTCGAAAAAGACTTAGCATGAAGAATAACGAGGTACGTTATAGAAAGCTCAAAGTTTGACATCTAATATGAACCAAGGAAACTCGTAAAGCTCGAGTACTATCCAATTTCAAGGGGAAACTACTACCAAAGAACCAGTCGAATCAACAAAATGGACAATATTCATGGATGGGTCATCCAATGTAACGGGAGAGGCGTTGAAATTATGTTGTAAAATCATCACAACCTTAAGATATAGGTTACAATGAGATTCAAGTTTCCAACTTTAAACAATGAAGAGGGTTACAAAGCATGCTAAGTTGGTCAATGAATGACATCCGAGATAGGGGTAGAAGAAGTAGTTAACATATTTGATTCATAATTGGTCACATCACTGGTCTGAGGTGAGTATAAGGACAATGATATAATAATGAAACAATACTTAGCAATGATAAAAACCACCTTTGTAGTCTTCCAGAAGACAGAGATACACCACATGCCAAGGGAGAAAAATTACAAAGTGGGCCTTCTGTCTAAACTAGATAGTTCTAAAACATGAGACTATTACAATATAGTTATGCACGAGATATTATAAGTGTTGAATTGTAATTCCTTGTGTCGAAGCAGGTTGCTCGACAGAACAAGGAAGTGTTGAACCATCTAGTATATTAAGTTGTGTTAGTGTGTCGAAGTGTCGAAGCATGTTGCTTCACACAGGATTTCAACTTAGACCTATTTTAGTAGTATTATTTATTTTGGGCTTTTACATTTTTGGGTTTTGGCTTGAGGTCTAAGTTAACCTAAATCTATAAATAGAGGGAGTAACCCTTATTTTTTTAATGAAGTGAATATAGCATTCATAACATTGTATTCACAGTATTTTGTAGTTGCAAAGTGAATAAGAAGTTTTCCACAGTTTATGGGCAGAGAGAAACTCTGTAGAATTTATATTCTTCTTCTCCTTCATCGTTCTTTACAATTTTTCTTTCTCCATTGTTCTTTTCTTTTATTGTCATTGTGTAGGTGATAACAATATTGTTCATCAAGATTGATTGAAATTCTCCATAGGTTTTGGAGGATTTCCAACATTTGGTATCAACAACTTCGGTTTAATCGATTCGTGGGAAGAAAAACACCATGGCAACGAATCATCCAAACTGGCATTTTCCAGCAAATCTTCTGATTCTCAAGAACAACAATTATGAGAATTGGTGCAAGCAGATAAAGGTTGTGTTCTATTATCAAGATCTTTGGGATCTTGTGAAGGAAGGAGTAACAATGCTTGCAGAAAACGTGACAGATCAAGAAAAGGCTGCAAATAAAGAATTAAAGAAGAAAGATTATAAAGCTTTATTTATAATCCATCAATGTGTTGATGAAAATAACTTTGAATAGGTTAGTGATGCAGAGTCAGTAAAAGAAGCAAGGGAAGTTCTGGAAAAATCGTTTGGAGGCGCGGAGAAGGTGAAAGAGGTGAGGTTACAAACTCACAAAAGAACATATGAATTGCTTCAGATGAAAGACAATGAAAGCATAACTGATTTTTTCTCCAAGGTTACAAAACAGGTGAATCATATCAAGGTATGTGGAGAAGTGTTGACATCAATATCTGTTGTTGGAAAGATCTTGAGGTCATTGGCTCCAAAGTTCGACCACGTGGTAGTAGCCATAGAAGAGTCGAAAGATTTGTCAAAATTGACAAAGGAAGAGCTTCAAGAGACGCTTGAATCTCATGAACAAAGAATGGATGAAAGAGTTGCATGAAATTTGAAGAGTGATATGGCTTTGTAGGCTCAATCAGCAAAAGAAAGAAAAGGCAAAGGAAACTAGAATAGAAACAAAGGCAGGGGAGGTTATAAAAATTCGACTGGTCAAAATCAACAAGAAGGAAATTAGTCGAATCAGAGAAAACCCTAGAACCAAGGCAACCAAAGAGGTGGTGTTGTAGGTAGAGGAAGAGATGGTGGTCAAAAGTTAGACAAGAGTCACATTCAGTGTTAAACTTGGCAGAAGTATGGTCACTATTCTAGTGATTGTCCAGAAAATCAGAAGAATCAATAAACTTATGTAAAGCTGGCGAAACATGAAGAAGAAGAGACGTTGCTGATGGTTAGAACAAGAGAAGAAGAGAGATTCAGGGACCAGTGTTACTTGGACTCAGGATGCTCATCACACATGTCTGGAAGGAAAGATTGGTTTGTCAACATCAAGCTATCAATGAAGAACATGGTGAAATTTGCAAATGACAACACTATAGCAACTGAAGGTGTTGGTGATGTTCTGATTATGAGGAAAGATGGCAAGAGGTCAGTAATTTCAAATGTGTTGTACATACCAGGCATGAAGAGCAATTTGCTCAGCATAGGATAGTTAGTTGAAAAGAACTAAAAGGTGTCGATCGAAGACAAGATGATGAGAGTTCTCGATTCAAATGTAAGGTTGATCTTGAAGGCTCCAATGTCTCAGAATAGAACCTTCAAGATTGAATTAAATGTGATGGAGCATAAATGCCTTGCAACAGCAGCCAACTGAGATGAATGGATATGGCATTATAAACTTGGCCATCTCAATTTCAATGACATCAGAGATTTGAAGAGAAGAAATATTGTTTCAGGATTACCAGAAATCGACTTTCCAAACGAATAGTGTGGAGAATCTGTGCAGGCAAAACATCATAGATGATTTCAGTCGAAAATTATGGTCTTACTTGAAGAGAAGAAATATACTCTGATGTATGTGGTCCTCTCCAGGTGGATTCTATTGGAGGTAATAAATACTTTGTTACATTCATAGATGATTTCAGTCGAAAATTGTGGTCTTACTTGATCAAGAAGAAAAGTGAAGTGATCGAGGTATTTTCCAAGTTTAAATCTATGGTCGACAGATAGAGCGGTCAAAAGATCAAGATTTTGAGGACTGATGGTGGTGGAGAATATGTGTCGAAAGACTTCAACGCATTATGTGTGAAAGAAGGGATTGTGCATGAGGTGGTGCCACCCTACACTCCACAGCAGAATGGAGTCGCAGAAAGGAGGAATAGAACCATTATGAATATGGTTAGAAGTATGTTAAAAGGAAAGCATCTACTCAAAGAATAATGGGAAGAAGTTTTGGCAACCGCGACATATATCCTGAACAGATGTCCGACGAAGAAGCTAGAAGGAATCACGCCACAAGAATGTTGGTCTGGTGTCAAGCCAAGCTTGAGTCATCTGAAGGTGTTTGGATCTATAGCACATAGACATGTGCCAGATCAGTTGAGAAGAAAACTTGATGACAAGTCGAATCAGATGATCCTGATAGGATATCATTTGACTGGAGGATACAAATTGTTCGACCCAGTGAATAAGCAAGTAGTGATCAGCAGGGACGTGATCATAGATGAGCTTAAGGAGTGGGATTGGACTGAGAATGTCAAGAAAGATTCAGTAAGAATATTTTGTGATGAACCAGCTAGTGAAGTCGAAAGAGAAGTTCGACAGGAAGAAGTCAGAGGTGAAGTAGGCCCAAGAAGACCTCAGAAAACAAGACACATGCCTGCAAGGTTTGAAGAATGTGTATATACATCAGATGATGTGGTCAATGGAGAAGGTGAGCTGGTACATTATGCTTTCTACACAGATGTTGAACCTGTCAATGCAGCTGAGGCATTGAAAGATTCGAAATAGATGAAAGCAATAGATGAAGAGCTGAAGTCAATCGAAGTCAACAACACTTGGTCACTTGTCAAATTTCCCCAAGACAAGAAGGCAATTGATGCGAAGTGGGTATATAAGGTGAAGTTAAATCCCAAAGGAGAAGTGACTCGACATAAGGCGGGATTTGTGGCGAAAGGATTTCTTCAGAAAGAAGGAATCGACTTCGATGAAGTTTTTGCACCTGTTGCTAGGATAAAAACAATCAGGTTGGTTGTTGGTCTAGCAAACATGAACAATTGGAAGATGTGTTAGATGGATGTGAAATGAGAATTCCTTAATGGCCCCTTAGAAGAAGAAGTTTATGTTGCACAACCAGTTGGGTTTATGAAACACGGCGAAGAAACAAAGGTGTACAGGCTGCATAAAGCCCTGTACAGACTTAAACAAGCTCCAAGAGCTTGGAACAAGAAGATAGATGGCTTTCTAAGCGAGAAGGAATTTATGAAGCGCACAAGTGAACATGGAGTATATGTAATAAGAAGCAAGAGTGAACTGCTTATACTATGTCTCTATGTCGATGACATGTTGATAACAGGTAGTTGCAAGATAAGATCAAAGACTTCAAAGGTGATCTCAACAAGGAATTCAAAATGTCATATATGGGTGACATTTCATACTTCCTTGGCATCAAATTCTATAAGAGGGGTAGAGGTTTGATGATGCAACAAAGAAGGTATGTAGGCGATTTTCTCAAGAGATTTGAGATGCAAGATTGCAACCCAACTTTGACTCCAGCTGAGCCCAGATTACAACTGTCAAAAGATTCAGGTTCATATGATGTCGACCCAACCCAATATAGAAGACTTATTGGGTCACTTCGATACCTTTGTCACACAAGGCCTGACTTAGCATACAATGTAGGTATGGTGAGTAGGTTCATGTAGAGGCCAAAGGTATCACATCTAGCAGGGGCGAAGAGGATACTAAAGTATCTGAAAGGAACTCTCTATTATGGCATTTTGTTTCCTACAACTGATAAAGGAAAAGAATGCAAATTAGTGGGATACACCGAATCAAGTTGGTGTAGTGATGTCGAGGATCGAAAATCCACAACGGGCTATATGTTTATGCTAGGTGGTGCACCAGTTGCTCAGAGTTTGAAAAAAGAGCCAGTAGTGGCATTATCATCGGGCGAAGTAGAATACATAACTGCTTCTCTTTTTACATGTCAAGCAACATGGATGGTGAATCTGGTCAAAGAGATAACAACGAAGAGTCGTGGAGTAATTACCATGAGGATCGACAGCATGTCAGCTATCAATTTGGCGAAGAATCTGATAGCACATGATCGAAGCAAGCACGTTGAAATGAGGTTCCATTATCTTCGAGAGCAGGTAGCAGATGGGAAGATGAATGTGGAACACTGTAGAACAGAGAATCAGATAGCAAACATCATGACGAAGGGAGTGCAGGTCGAAGTGTTCAAAAGACTAAGAGCTATGATGAATGTAGATACCTTAGACACAATGAATTAGGTGGTGTGTTGAATTGTAATTCCTTGTGTCGAAGCAGGTTGCTCGACAGAACAAGGAAGTGTCGAACCACCTAGTATGTTGAGTTGTGTTAGTGTGTCGAAGTGTCGAACCATGTTGCTTCACACAGGATTTCGACTTAGGCCTATTTTAGTAGTGTTAGCTATTTTGGGCTTTTATAGTTTTGGGCTTTGGCTTGAGGTCTAAGTTAACCTAAATCTATAAATAGAGGGAGTAACCCTTATTTTTGTAATGAAGTGAATAGAGCATTCATAACATTGTATTCATAGTATTTTGCAGTTGCAAAGTGAATAAGAAGTTTTCCAGAGTTTGTGGGAAGAGAGAAACTCTGCAGAATTTATATTCTTCTTCTCCTTCATCGTTATTTACACTCTTTCTTTCTCCATTGTTCTTTTCTTTTATCATCATTGTGTGGGTGATAACAATCTTGTTCATCAAGATTGATTGAAATTATCCATAGGTTTTGAGGGATTTCCAACATCTGGTATCAAGAGCTCCGGTTTAATCGATTTGTGGGAAGAAAAACACCATGGCAACGAATCATCCAAACGGGCATTTTCCAGCAAATCTTATGATTCTCAAGAACAACAATTATGAGAGTTAGTGCAAGCAGATAAAGATTGTGTTCTGTTTTCAAGATCTTTAAGATCTTGTGAAGGAAGGAGTAACAACACTTGCAGAAAACGCAACAGATCAAGAAAAGGATGCACATAAAGAATTGAAGAAGAAAGATTATAAAGCTCTATTTATAATCCACCAATGTGTTGATGCAGATAACTTTGAAAAGGTTAGTGATGCAGAGTCAGCAAAAGAAACATGGGAAAGTTTGGAGAAATCATTTGGAGGTGCGGAGAAGGTGAAAGAGGTGAGGTTACAAACTCACAAAAGAACATATGAATTGCTTCAGATCGAAGACAATGAAAGCATAACTGATTTTTTCACCAAGGTTACGAAACTGGTGAATCAAATCAAGTTATATGGAGAAGTGTTGACATCAAGATCTGTTGTTGGAAAGAGTCAAAAGATTTGTCAAAATTGACAAAGGAAGAGCTTGAAGGGATGCTTAAATCTCATGAACAAAGAATGGTTGAAAGAGTTGCAGGAAAGTCAAATAGTGATATGGCTTTGCAGGCTCAATCAGCAAAAGAAATAAAAGGCAAATGAAACTGGAATGGAAACAAAGGAAGAGGAGGTTACAACAATTTGACCGGTCAAAATCAGCAAGAAGGAAACTGATCAAATCAGAGAACTCCCTGGAACCAAGGCAACCAATGAGGTGTTGTTGCAGGTAGAGGAAAAGGTGGTGGTCAAAAGCCAGATAAGATTCACATTCAATGTTACAATTGTCAGAAGTATGATCACTATTCTAGTGATTGACCAGAAAAGAAGAAGAATCAGTAAAGTTATGCAAAGCTGGAGAAACATGAAGAAAAAGAGACGTTGTTGATGGTTACAACAAGAGAAGAAGAGAGATTCAAGGACCAGTGGTACTTGGACTCAGGATGCTCATCACACATGTCTGGAAGGAAATATTGGTTTTTCAACATAAAGCCCTCAATGAAGAACATGGTGAAATTTGCAAATGACAACACTCTAGCAGCTGAAGGTGTTGGTGATGTTCTGATATGAGGAAAGATGGAAAGAGTGAAGGAGAAGGGCGATCCAAAACACAGCAGAATTTAAAATTTCTCCTTTAATGATCCTTACGAATGGGCATGATCAGTGATAGAATCGTTACCTCTTGTGGAGATTGTAACCTTTGATGCAGATCTACGGAGCCATCACGAACGTTGAACAATGACAACGCCTCTACTCAGTCCACACGAATGGATTCCTTCAATCTCAGTGCTAGCTGCTACGAATGAAGGCTTTGAGTGAGAGAGAGAGAGAGCCGAAATTGCAACTGTTCAAATGCTTCTACACAAGGGGTCTATTTATAGAACCACTTGTGTGGGCTGCAAGATAAAAGCCCACTCATGTGTATGTGGCCCATATCTTATAATATGCCAAAATCACTTAAGCGCGTGGTACCTTACCATATTTCGTATTTTGTTTAAGTACACCGTACCTTACGATGTTCTACAATTCACTTAAGGACACCGTACATTACGGTATTCCTTAGTTACTCTATCTCTCATCAATCTGTCCTTTTGTGTGTGACCCTGTAGGTTTTTCGCGACATTGGTAATTATATTAAATCACGTATTTAACATAATAAACAGTGAGTGGTATCTAGCAACACATCACTGCTACCCAAGACACGAAAATGTCATGTGATCCGAAAAATCCTTCTGTGATAATACTTATGTGTACAATTACCCTTTTGCCCTTATGTCTATATTGAACACAAGGCATAGACCGTGTCATCCTTGTCTAGTTCAATATTGGGCCCATAGACATTTATCCTGTTACGCAGGATGGGCAAATTCCATCTAGGTCACTCATGTCCCTTAGCATGCTTCGTGGAGTACCCATCAACTGTCTTTATGGTCATCCAATTACGGACAATGTTTGATCAGCAATAACGCACTCGACTCTACATCTAGGGTCCATAGTGGTTTCAGGTCGAAGGGTGGTATACACCATTATCACCATGAGAATAACTTATGACACTTTGCATAACATTCTATATAGTATTCTCATAGCGGGTCAATCCAGTATAAATATTACTCTTAATATTCATACCTATGTTTAAGACTTGATAACTCTTTATCCATGATCCATGAGATGTGATCATCAGTCTATATACATAATAGTCTTAATGCTTTAATGTTATCTCACTTCACAATAAAGCTCGACTACGGATACTTTAAGAATAAAGTCCTTATGTTTAATGTGATCTCATGATTAAGTCACACTTGATACATTAAACGGACTATCTATTCTAGGGACTTTATTAAACAAACATAATAAAGAAAAATCCTTTTATTATTAATAAACAATTTGATACAAGTACAGAAAGTATTGGCCTTTAGGGCTTACACCAACAAAGAGGTCAGTAATTTCAAATGTGTTGTACATACTAGGCATGAAGAGCAATTTGCTCAGCATATGACAGTTAGTCAAAAAGAACTAAAAGGTTTCGATCGAAGACAAGATGATGAGAGTTCTTGATTCAAATGTAAGGTTGATCTTGAAGGCTCCAATGTCTCAGAATAAAACCTTCAAGATTGAACTAAATGTGATGGAGCATAAGTGCCTTGCAATAGCAGCCAGCAAAGATTAATGGATATGGCATTACAGACTTAGCCATCTCAATTTCAAAGACATCAGAGATTTGAAGAGAAGAAATATGGTTTCAGGATTACCAGAAATCGACATTCCAAATGAAGTGTGTGAAGAATGTGTGCAGGAAAATCAACATAAGAACATCTTCAGTAAGGATGCAGGAAGTAGGTCGAAGGAAATTCTTGAAGTCGTATACTCTGATGTATGTGGTCCTCTCCAGGTGGATTCGATTGGAGGTAACAAATACTTTGTTACATTCATAGAAGATTTCAGTTGAAAACTATGGTCTTACCTGATCAAGAAGAAACGTGAAGTGATCGAGGTATTTGCCAAGTTTAAATCTATGGTCGAAAAACAGAGCGGTCAAAAGATCAAGATTTTGAGGACTGGTGGTGTTGGAGAATATGTGTCGAAAGACTTCGACGCATTATGTGTGAAAGAAGGGATTGTGCATGAGGTGGTGCCACCCTACACTCCACAGCAGAATGGAGTCGCAAAAAGGAAGAATAGAACCATTATGAAAATGGTTAGAAGTATGTTGAAAGGCAAGCATCTACCTAAAGAATTATGGGGAGAAGCTGTGGCACTTGCGACATATATCCTGAACAGATGTCCGACGAAGAAGCTAGAAGGAATCACGCAAGAAGAATGTTGGTATGGTGTCAAGCCTAGCTTGATTCATCTGAAGGTATTTGGATCAATAGCACATAGACATGTGCCAGGTCAGTTAAGAAGAAAACTTGATGACAAGTCGAATCAGATGATCCTGATAAGATATCATTTGACTGGAAGATACAAGTTGTTCGACCCATTGAATAAGCAAGTAGTGATCAGTAGGGACGTGATCATAGATGAGCTTAAGGAGTGGGATTGGACTGAGAATGTCAAGAAAGATTCAGTAAGAATATTTTGTGATGAACCAGCTAGTGAAGTCGAAAGAGAAGTTCGACAAGAAGAAGTCAAAGGTGAAGCAGGCCCAAGCAGACCTCAGAAAACAAGACATATGCCTGCAAAGTTGCAAGAATGTGTGATTACATCAGATGATGTGGTCAATGAAGAAGGTGAGCTGGTACATTATGCTTTCAACGCAAATGTCGAACCTGTCAATGCAGCTGAGGCATTGAAAGATTCAAAATGGATGAAAGCAATGGATGAAGAGTTGATGTCAATCGAAGTCAACAACACTTGGTCACTTGTCAAATTTCCCCAAGACAAGAAGGCAATCAATGTGAAGTGGGTGTACAAGGTGAAGTTGAATCCCGAAGGAGAAGTGACTCGACATAAGGCGAGACTTATGGCGAAAGGATTTCTTCAGAAAGAAGGAATCGACTTTGATGAATTTTTTTGCACCTGTTGCTAGGATCGAAACAATCAGGTTGGTTGTTGGTCTAGCAAATATGAACAACTAGCATATTTGTCAGATGGATGTGAAATGTGCATTCCTTAATTGTCCCTTAGAATAAAAAGTTTATGTTGCACAACCAGTTGGGTTTGTGAAACACGACGAAGAAAGAAAGGCGTACAAGTTGCATAAAGCCTTGTACGGACTTAAACAAGCTCCAAGAGCTTGGAACAAGAAGATAGATGGCTTTCTAAGGGAGAAGAAATTTATGAAGTGAACAAGTGAACATGGAATATATGTAAGAAGAAACAAGAGTGAATTTCTTATATTATGTCTCTATGTCGATGACCTGTTGATAACAGGTAGTTACAAGAAGGAGATCGAAGACTTCAAAGGTGATCTCAACAAGGAATTCGAAATGTCATATATGGGTGACATTTCATACTTCCTTGGTATAGAATTCTACAAGAGTGGTAGAGGTTTTATGATGCATCAAAGAAGGTATGCAGGCGAAATTCTCAAGAGATTTGAGATGCAAGATTGCAACCCAACTTCAACTCTAGCTGAGCCCAGATTACAACTGTCGAAAGATTTAAATGAAGATGATGTAAACCCAATACAAAAGACTTATTGGGTCACTTCGATACCTTTGTCATACAAGGCCTGACTTAGCATACAATGTAGGTATGGTGAGTAGGTTCATGCAGAAGCCAAAGGTATCACATCTAGCAGCGGCGAAGAGGATACTAAGGTATCTGAAAGGAACTCTCGACTATGGCATTTTGTTTCCTGCAGGTGATGAAGGAAAAGAATGCAAATTAGTGGGATACACCGAATCAAGTTAGTGTAGTGATGCTGAGGATCAAAAATCCACAGTGGGCTATATGTTTATGCTAGGTGGTGCACCAGTTGCTTGGAGTTCGAATAAAGATCCAGTAGTGGCATTATCATCGTGCGAAGAAGAACACATAGTTGCTTCCCTTTGTGCATGTCAAGCAACATAGATGGTGAATCTGGTCGAAGAGATAACAATGAAGAGCCATGGAGTAATTACCATGAGGATCGACAGCATGTCAGATATCAATTTGGCAAAGAATCCGATAGCACATGGTCGAAGCAAGCACATTGAAATGAGGTTCAATTATCTTCGAGAGCAGGTAGCAGATGGGAAGATGAATGTGGAACAGTGCAGAACTGAGAATCAGATCGCAAACATCATGACGAAGGGAGTACAGGTCGAAGTGTTCAAAAGACTAAGAGCTATGATGAATGTAGATACCTTAGACACAATGAATTAGGTGGTGTGTTGAATTGTAATTCCTTGTTTTGAAGCAGGTTGCTCGACAGAACAAGGAAGTGTCAAACCACCTAGTATGTTGAGTTGTGTTAGTGTGTTGAAGTGTCGAAGCATGTTGCTTCACACAGGATTTCGACTTAGGTCTATTTTAGTAGTGTTAGCTATTTTGGGCTTTTAGAGTTTTGGGCTTTGGCTTGAGGTCCAAGTTAACCTAAATCTACAAATATAGGGAGTAACCCTTATTTTTGTAATAAAGTGAATAGAGCATTCATAACATTGTATTCACAGTATTTTGCAGTTGCAAAGTGAATAAGAAGTTTTCCACAGTTTGTGGGCAGAGAAAACTCTGCAGAATTTATATTCTTCTTCTCCTTCATCGTTCTTTACACTCTTTCTTTCTCCATTGTTCTTTTCTTTTATTGTCATTGTGTGGGTGATAACAATCTTATTCATCAAGATTGATTGAAATTCTCCATAGATTTTGGGGAATTTCCAACAATAAGCCCTAGTATAAATTATGAGGTAAACATCATCGAGGAAGACGAAGAGCTACCATACATAGTGACGAGGACAAAAATAGGAGCATCAAGTATATAAAGAAAAAATTGCTCATATTCTCTTGTCAAAGATTGTCTTTGTCGACAAGGATTTACTAATCCCTTATTAAAGTGTCTTACAAAAGAAGGATGAAAATATTTTTTTGGAAGATATTCATAAAGGCTCAACAAGGGAACACCTAGAAGGAAAAATGATGGCAAATAAAAGCGTTTGAGGCGGTTATTTTTGGCCAGCCATGAACAAAGAAGCCAAGATACACATCCAGAAATTTGGTGAGTTCCATAAACATAGTGATATACACCTCCCTATGGAAAAAATGAGCAGCCTATCCTTTACTTGGAAATTCCCTTAGTGGAGAATGGATATACTAGTACTTTTCCCCTTAGCACTATAAGAACTGAAGTTCTTGATTATATCCATCAATTACGTAAACAAAGTGGGTCGAGGCAGAGCGATTGAAAAAAACTACTAGCCATAACATCATACGCTTCTTCCAAATGAACACTTTCACTTGGTTTTTTATCCCTTGAAGGCCATAAAGAAATCCATTAAGATGGAAAACATAATATCCCAAACTGAATCGATTAGCCCCATTACTACGTAAAAGCCATTTCATAATTGTGGGAAAAGGGATACCACCACGCCTGACCAACCGTTGTAAGGTAGGAGTAGTTGTAAGTATGATGCATTAGTGTTGATTGTACCCTTATTATTGTCATAAGTTTAGACAAACGTTTATGAACTAGTTTCCAAACATTATTTCTCTCAAATTGATTTTACTCATATTGCATAGCAAGAGATTAATGCTCGTCAATGAAAGGTTCATTTACATCATTTGCCTCAACTTTATAAATAAAATCCATAAAGTTACATACCTAGTTAAGAGAGTGCCGATTTGTGACTCCCTTGAAAATATATCCTATGACATTTTGGAATGAATGGTATTTTGTTATCCTCCACTCCTTAGGTAGATCTCGATGAACATTAATTGTTTCTTTGTTTTTATTAATTTTAGTTCTATTATTATTTTGATCTTGGTCTTTCTCTATCTTGATATTTATTTTGGTATTTAATTGTATCTTGATATTGATCTTTATTTTGGTTTTGATCTTTGTTTTCTAGAAGAGTATTCATCATGATACCTACACAATCAAACACTTATACCTCTACCAACTTGGTTTTAGTTTCATTATAGGTAACATGGAATGATTCTTCTATAGTCACGATTATCTTATTAAAGATTCTAAAATCTTTACTAGAAGTGAAATATCCTAGGAATAAACCTTCATCAATATTAGCATCTAATTTTCCAAGGTTATCCTTCTTGTTATTATGGACAAATTATTTGCATCCGAAAACAGTGAGGTGAGAAATATTGGGCTTCTTTCTGTTGTATAATTTATAGGGAATCAACTTTATAATTGATCTTATCAAGACACGATTCATTACATAGCAAGCAATGCTTACTACATCAACCTCAAAATACTTAGGAAGGTTAGTCTCATTGAACATCATCCTCGCAATCTCTCCAATAGATATATTTTTTAATTCAAGTACCTCATTTCTTCGGTAGTTTGTGGAGTAGAAAAAGGTGTGCTCAATCCCATTTTCATTACAAAAGTCATTAACTTCTATATTTTGAAATTCATCCATGTGATCACTTCGGATAGGCGTCATGCTTAAGCCTTTTTCATTTTGGATAAGTTGGAACAATGTGCAAAAGGCAACAAATGCATCTCTTTTGTGAGATAAGAAAATTGCCCAGACCTAGTGAGAATAGTCATCCACTATTACATAGTGAGGAGACACCGTCATATCATCCACCATAAATTGAAGGGTTTCTCACCTCCTAAATCACTTGGGCATTATGAACAACTTTTACAAGGGAAGCCTTGGCAAGAGCATGAGCTCGAGACTTTTTATAAGCTTTAAGTTTTTCATCTATTGCCATGTTATATAAATAAATAAAATTAAGTTAATAATCCACGGAGAAAAGTTAAAGCACGACTAAGAAGATAGTCGAACACACCTAGTAGACTCTTGGCATCCTCCCGGTTAAGGGAATAAACAAGAAACAATGTATACATATGTCGATACTCCATATGTTACCCGTTGGACTTGCGGTCAAAGAAAAAAGATCTGGTTGAAACCCTTAATAAAACCTTGGATTGCTGAGAGACATTCCCCCTCAAATATAGAGAGATGTGACACCTTAAAAACAAGGTTTTCTTTTGAATGACAAAAATGTTTTCATTTCAGCATCAAGGAAACTTAGGTATACAAATCATTTTGCCAACTTCTTCCTATAAATAATAGACATTCACGTGGGTCTCGATTGTAAGATACTTTACAACAATGTAGTGAAACTTAATTTTTTTCAAATACTTTGTAAAGACTTCAAACATCTTATGAGATTTCTTTAAAGGGATTATGTCGTATAAGAGAAAAAAACTTAATAAAACCTTCAGAGACGCTTCTCGAAAAGCTCTAATAAAGGTACAACAATTAGGGTGCAATTGTGAGGATCCCACCACCATGTAACAAATAAATTCTTGCTCAAAGGTTAATAAAGGGGAGAAATAACTTCAATTAATTGAAAACAACTTCAAACACCTAGAAGGAAGGGTGAAGAAACTCTTGAAAAAAAATTGGACGACAACTCTTCAGGCATCAAAGGGGCCTCCCACTTCTTTAACTACCTCTTATTTTTCCGATTCTATTGAATCGAGGTACATCAAAGGAGTACTCATGTAAACTTCATTTACCCAAGAGCATGAACACCATTTCTCTTCATCAATTATAGACTTATAAGAATACTTGATGACATGAATCATTATACCTAATAAGGTAGATCGAAGAGTGAGATTAAAGGAAAATAATGTTCATCCCTCTCTTTCCCATGTAAGGAATGACGACAAAAATAGTGTGTACCAGTAATCGAACACCAGCACCTAAACTAAAACCTTAATCAAAGGAGAAAATATGGAATAAAAGAAGGGAAATTAAATATACCTCATCAAACTATTTGATATAGCCCTCGAAGAAATATAAAACTAGTAATTAATAATAAGAACTTAGCAAAAAGGAGCTTTGAGAAAGTTGAAGGAAAAATTAGAGCACTCAAGAGGGAAGAAAGCAACAACGCTCTCAATATGAATGAAACTTGCACAAAGAAATCAGAGGTAGAAAGAGGGAAAAACATAACACATTTAAATATTTATGCACATTTTTCTCAAGAAGGAGTCTGGGAGGTGGAGATCCAACAATCTAAAGGCAATAGAATTGAAAGGCTATATATCCACCAATAAACAAGTACCGCATCATCAAATATAAAATCATCAAAATTCTAATTACAAGTAAGATTCTCAAAAATAACAATCACACTATGTCTAGTGATAGGACATCACCTTAAGCATTGCAAATAAACTTATGGAAATAGCGAAGACACCAAATCTCAAGAAATCATATTGTTTCTTGACAAAATAAAGAGATAATAACAAAGATTAAAAGGTATGTGCCATGTTGATGATCCATTAATACTACTACCATAATAAACTAAAATAACAAACAACCCTTTGCCTTCGTCCGACCAGGTTTGGGGGAAATTGTTCCCACCTATGGTGACCTCCACGACAATAACAATCCAACAAGTGTATGAGCCAATAAAAAAGATGGCCCGACCCGACATAACCTTGTGAACGGTTAGGTCGAACTACTATTTAGAAAAGTGCGCCAGAAAGAAGATTGTGGGACCTTGGAAAAGTGATTCAATAAGGACCGTTAGATGACATAACAACTAATATTTTGACACCAGTCCTGCGCACGAAGGTCCTTGATCCATTAAAACTCTAGAATTGACTTATAAAAGAGGGACAAACATAAAATTCAATATTCACTCTCTTTAAAATCTAAAATACTTCACTTTGCCTC
Organism: Lathyrus oleraceus; assembly: GCF_024323335.1. Classification (NCBI taxonomy): domain Eukaryota; kingdom Viridiplantae; phylum Streptophyta; class Magnoliopsida; order Fabales; family Fabaceae; genus Lathyrus; species Lathyrus oleraceus. The sequence goes on from NC_066579.1 coordinate 116,283,968, forward strand.
ATTCAAATAATGATTTGTCCGTCAGAATATTTTCAAGTATCATCCTTAACGCTGGCCAAAATATTAACAAATTACGGATTATTAGGACTCTCTAAAATCAAATTTGAAACCAATTTCATGTTCATACTTGATCAATACACATATTCTTTACACAGTAAAACCAATTCTCTTTTACTATTCCAAAAAATTTAACTTTTATTTATTTTTACTCAGAAGATATAATTCTCAATTGTATACAAACTAAATTCTTTCAAAATCATCCCTCCAAAATCTAAAACAACCATATATACTTCATATCATTTCTACTCTAAGACTTCACATCTCATACAATTATCATGAGTTTAAATAAATAGTACAAATAAGCATCAATGGACAAGAAAACATTAATAGTAGCTATTTTTCTTTCTTCTTCATTTTCCCTCCATTGTGCTGATGATTTCAATCATGACCATGGCTAGAATTCTCCATAACCATCACAATTGTAAGTTTGAATGAATCAGCAGCATTTTCCACAACACAATCACAATTTGAAAAGATGCTTATGTCTAAACCATTTCTTCAGTATGGCATGTTGATGAAACAGGTTTAGCCAAGTATGTAGGATTACTATCTCCAGCCATTATTACAACAATCTTAGGCTCTAAATCCATCACCTTTTCCACATTCTTGATAGTTTTCTCTTCATTTGCTAAAGTGGTAGATGTTGAATTATCATGACAAGAACAAGCTAGAACAATTAATGCAAACGTTGCAATTGCAAGCATGAGAGCTATGCCACTATAGAGGTAAGGAACAGGAGAAGTAACGGTTTTGAAACCGCCACCAGCAGCTACATCCATATTCCAAAAATGAACGATAAATTTTCCTCTATTAATCTCTCTTCTTGCTTCCTTCTAGTTTTTGGTTTAAAGTTTTGATATTAAAGAACAAGAAAGAATTAATTTATAGTGCATGTTAAAGCAACACAATGAATGAAAGTGCTATGATCTATGAAGTTACATGTGGAATTGTGGAAGAAATTTCTGTTTATTCCTTTCTTAAAATTTTGGTTATATAGTTTCAATTTGTCAAACAATTGTTGATGTTTGATTCTTTCGTGTGGTGGTGAAGCATATATCTAATCATGGGCAAATGTTTCTTTTTCATAATATGGAAGTTTCTTCATCGGTTGATATTTGAGCTAGCTGTCAATTGTTTCATTGTCAAAATTAGAGGAGGGCCCATGTGATTGTCTCAAACAATTGCATACGTTCTTTTGTTTCATTACTTTTTCTCTAAGGATACTAGATTTGTCTTGGACAATAGAATTTGAATTTATATAATAAGTTGAATATATTTTTTTGATAAAAAAATAAATGTTTTTGCACTTCTTTAGATCCTAATCTCTATATAAATTTTACACAACAAACTACTACCAAAAATACTAAAAAACCCATATATATATATATATATATATATATATATATATATATATATATATATATATATATATATATATATATATATATATATATATATATATATATATTCAATTGAAAGACACTAGTCTTTTTTCAAGCATATATTTGTAATTTCTTCAAAACTTAAATAAATATATATTAAAATATTTATTTTGCTATATCTTTTTACAGTTAAGTCTTATTTTGAATATTTCATTTTATTGATGTTGCATTAAATTTAAAAAGTGAGTCAACAAAAAGTAGTTAATACATACAATTTTACTAACTTGACACATATTTAATTGTTATTAATTAATTAATTAAATTAAAAATTTATTTTATATATTTAAAATTACAATAGTAATAACAATAAAATATTTAATTTAAGGTTTAATTACCGTTTTCCTCTCTCTATTTTATTTGATTTACGAAAATATTTTCTTGATTTTAAATTTAAACAATTGTGGTCCCCTATTTTAAATTTAAACAGTTTTGATCCCCTCTCATACTTTTATACTTAAAACTAACGATGTTTTAATTTTTTAAATGACAAATTACTTGTAAAACATGACAAATAATTGAATATAAATTTATTATTGAACTTTGTAGATAAAAATATAAGTTAAAAAATAAAAAATATCATCAAAAACTGTAATTAGTGCTGAGAGCGTCAAAATAAATAAGGAGATTAAATTTGTTTGAATTATAATGGTAAGATTAATTTTGTGGACTAAAACTGTAATTTAATCTAATTTTAATTAGATAAGAATTCTATATGAAACAAATATTTGTGATTAAAAAATATTTTTTTTAAAAATTATCGTCAAAATAAAAATTATAAAAAAAATTTAAGGACATTTTACATGAAATCTAGAGTTTGAAATTAAGTCATCATATTTTTACATGCCTGAAATATTTAATTGATTATGTGTTGAACACTACGGAAAAAAAATGAACAAATATTTATCATTAATCAATTAATTAATTAAATTATATATTTTTTATATTTTAAATAAAAATAAAAACAATTTTAATATAATAATTTAAGTATAATGTAGATTTATCAAAATTGTTATTCATTTCATGATCGGGTCACTTTTACATCACTTTTTTAATTGTGATATCTAACTCATTTTACTGAATATTTAAGGCATTATTCTATATATACAACTTACAATAAATTCTATTTTTTCAAACATTATTCTATATTTTTAAATATTAATAAATTAAAAAATAGAGTATTTCACAACATGGATTTACACAAATAAACATCACTCAATTGTGTTCATTTAATTAAAATAAAATATATGACAAATATTTTTCATTGATTAATATTAAACACAACAAGGAATTAATATTCTAATAGATTATTATAATAAATATCTTTCATTAATTACTATTAAACACATATTTGTTACTAATATGTATAAAAAATACATTTCAAATATTTATCATTGACATATATATATATATATATATATATATATATATATATATATATATATATATATATATATATATATATATATATATATATAAATGATGATTTTTTTATTCAAATAATCCACTTTTTCAAATTTATTCCTATAATAATCCAGATTTTTAAAAAAATCCCAAAGTATCCCACTTTCAAACAAAAAAATTTGGGACGAAGTGTTGTTGTCATGCGAATCGGCGACAACTCTATATTTTCTAATAGAGGTGTCAATTGGATTGACGACTACATATGGTGTTGTCATTTCAATTGGCGTCAGTGTACAAATTGACAAAGGAAATGTCAATTGACTTGACACCAGTGTATATTATAATTTTTTTTAGCATAAGTAGTAAACATTAATATTTTATTAAAAATACTTTTACACACAGACGATCAGATTGGTCATACCGAACACCGATTCCACACCCCCTAGCTACCCTAACTCGTTATACTCATTGTTTATTCAATCCATGTGTTAATTCTCTAACATATCTGACATACATTGTTATTTACCGACCTCAGATAGGTATGGCTTCTAGATAAGCCTACTTATGATTCCTTAACATAGCGCTAAATTGTCCCGACACAATCAATTGACCACTAACTCCTAACATTACTTATTGCACTTCATTTTATTGCCATTTAATTATTGCCCTTTAAATTCAAGTCATTTAGTTTATGTCATTTACTTAATGCACTTTACTTTTATGTCTCATTAATCATAATCTCACTTCATACTCTATTCATTTTGCCTTATTCAGCTGTTGCTTCTTATCTTGTTTGATTGATATGCTTGTTAATCTTAATGAATCAAAACATGATAAAGTGACTTTGACTTGATCTTAAACCTATGATTGACTTGTAGTATTTATGACCTCTTTGGACCTTGGACTTAGTATTTAGACCCTTTACTTGACTTGGAGTGACCTTGCACCCATGGACCTTGTGGACACTTTGACTTGCCTTTGCTCCTGTGTAACTTTTGAACTTGTGATTTGTGTTCATCTATTTTATGCCTCTTGCTTTTTGCATTCATCTGCTTAGGTTTAGCACACTTTTGCACACACATGACTTTCTCTTGGGCAACCTAACAATGAGACATAGGAAATTACACTTTGCACCCACATGGATTTTTCTTGGGCTACCTAACAATGAGACCTTATGCTAGTTTTTGTATGATCATGCATATTGTTTGTTCATCAATCTCACTCCTTTGATTTGGTTTGATCAAATTCCACTTTGATCAACTAGGTCCTTTCATTTGTTACACTTCCCCTTAGTCTTTGTCAAGTGATCATAAGTCCCTTGATCACTTGATAGGACTTGTCTTTGTCACTTTGGAGCTTTATTCGCTCAACAAGTACAAGACTTACAGTGGACTACATATTTCCTCAGCAGATCTCAGTTCATCTGACTCATCCCCACAAGCATCTTTGGGAATCTTCTTCAACAACTTGTCAGACATTGACTAGGCTTGTATGCCATGAGCCTTAAGAAACATAGAATGATGATATGGAATCTTTCCTACACTTGTCTATAATATATATAAGTACGGGATGAATGACTCAGTTGCTCAGAGTATTTGTCTCTGTTAATAGACTTTAGTGCAATTCCAATCAATTCACTGTCAAGTCTGCAATTGGCCCTATGGCTCCTTTTATCTTTCCTTTTGGTTTAAACATCATTGCAATCTCTGCTAGGGACACACCTTCTTTGGTTAACCCCTTATCTTTTTCTTTTGGGACACACCTTCATGGTTAACCTCCATTCCTTGGTTATGACACCACAACTTTGCGTTGACACATTCATGGTTATAAACCCCTTTCTTGGTTTTGACAACACTTTTATCTTTCTGTTCTTGGTTTTAACACCACAATTAAGGGACACACATTTTGTGGTTAACCCCTTATCCTTTTCTTTGGGACACACCTTCATGGTTAACCCTCATTCCTTGGTTTTGACACCACAACTTTGGGTTAAGACCTTCATGGTAATACACCTCTTTCTTGGTTTTGACACCACTTTTATCTTTTTGTTCTTGGTTTTGACACCACTTTTATCTTTCATTTCTTGGTTATAACACCACAATTCAGGGACACACCTTCACGGTTAACCCCCTTTCTTGGTTTTGACACCACTTTTATCTTTATGTTCTTGGCTATGACACCACAATTCAGGTTGACATCGTCATGGTTATATACCTCCTTTGGGACACACCTCTTTGGTTAACCCCCTTTCTTATTTTTGACACCACCTTTACCTTTCTGTTCTTGGTTATGATAACCACAACTTTGGAACACACCTCTTTGGTTAACCCCTATTTCTTGGTTTTGACACCATAATTCAGGTACACACCTTTATGGTTAACCCTATATCCTTTCATGGTTTAAACACCATCCTCTTACCATGTGATACCCAGTGCTTTGGTAAGACCATTGCTAATGAGTCCCTATGTTTTGACAAGTTCCTATTTCTGTTGGTGTAAGCCCTAGATACCAATACTTTTGGTACTTGTATCGAATTATTTATTAGTAATAAAAGGTTTTTTCTTTATTATGTTCGTTTAATAAAATCCCTAGAATAGCTAGGTCGTTTAATGTATCAAGTGTGACTTAATCATGAGATCCCATTAAACATAAGGACATTATTCTTAAAGCATCTGTAGTCGAGCTTTGTTGTGAAGTGGGATAATACTAAAGCATTAAGATTATTATGTATATAGACTGATGATCACATCTCATGGATCATGGATAAGGAGTTATCAAGTCTTAAACATAGGTATGACTATTAGGAGTAATATTTATACTGGGTTGACCTGCTATGACAATACTATATAGAATGTTATGCAAAGGGTCATAAGTTATTCTCATGGTGATAATGGTGTATACCACCCTTCAACCTGAAACTACTATGGACCCTAGATGTAGAGTCGAGTGTCTTATTGTTGATCAAACGTTGTTCGTAACTGGATGACCATAAAGATAGTTGATGTGTACTCCACGAAGCATGTTGAGGGGCATGAGTGACCTAGATGGAATTTGCCCATCCTGCATAACAGGATAAATGTCTACGGGCCCAATATTGAATTGGACAAGGATGACACGGTTTATGCCTTGTGTTCAATATAGACATATAAGGGCAAAAGGATAATTGTACACATAAGTATTATCACAAAAGGATTTGTAAGATCACATGAAATTTTCGTGTCTTGGGTAGCAGAGATGTGTTGCTAGATACCGCTCACTGTTTATTATGTTAAATGCGTGATTTAATATAATTGCCAATGCCGCAAAAACCTAAAGGGTCACACACAAAAAGGACGGATTGATGAGAGATAGAGTAAATAAGGAACATCGTGAGGTACGGTGCACTTAAGTGAATTGTAGAACATCGTAAGATACGATGCACTTAAGTAGAATATGAAATATGGTAAGGTACCACGTGCTTAAGTGATTTTGGTATATCATAAGATATGGGCCACATACACTTAAGTGGGCTTTTTAGCTTACAACCCACACAAATGGTTCTATAAATAGAACCCTTGTGCAGAAGCATTTGTTCAAATGAAAATTTTGTTTCTCTCTCTCTCTCACTCAAAGCTTTCATTCGTAGCAGCTAGCACTGAGACTGAAGGAATCCGTTCGTATGGACTAAGTAGAGGTATTGTCACCATTCAACGTTCGTGATCACTCCTTCAATTTGCATCAAAGGTTTCAATCGCCACAAGAGGTAACGATTCTATCACTGATCATGCCCATTCGTAAGGATCACTAAAGGAGAAATTTTTAACTTCCGTTGTGTTTTGGATCGCTATTCACCTTCAATTTCTTCTACCTTACCATATGAGACCCAATGCTTTGGTAAGATACTTGTCATGTGAGTCTTAGTGCTTTGACAAGTTCCTGATTTCCTTACTTACCATGTCAGTCCTAGTGCTTTGTAAGCCTTTTCTTTTCCTTTGGCTTAAACACCACCCTTAATCTCATCTTTTTTCAGTCTATGTCCTCCTAACTATGGAGCTCTGACTTCCTTATTTCACTATAAGGATACATAGGCACGAGGATGAGAATCATTGGCGAGTACTTTCTCCGCTTTCTTTCCTTTCCCTCTTTTCTTTCTTTGCTTCCACGAACTACGAGGCTCTGACTTTCTCATTGCACAATGAGAATACGTAGGCATAAGGGCCACAATCCTCCTCGAGCACTCTTTTCCTAACATATTTTAGGTTTTGCAGGTACATGAAGATAGAAACACCCATTTAAGAAAGAGCATTAAAAACAGTTCCCATAGAGTACCATGGATGTGATGGGTGTTAATCCCTTCCCCTTGCATAACTGACTTCCTTACCCATTTCTCTTTCACTTGGGTTTTATAGATATTTTCCCTTCCCTCTTTTGGGATAAATAAAGTTTGGTGGCGACTCTGTTGTATCTTCGAGTGTGCACTGCGTTCGGTGCTTATTTTGTGTAGCTTCACCCCTCAGCTTCTTCAACTCTCGGTCCCAAATCCTCACTGTAAGACCCTAATTTTGTCCCTAAGACCCCTCATGGCATCATAACATTGCATTTGCATAGCCTCAAGGATCATAAGCATCTTGGTTCCCCTTGCCTTTGGGTGGGACTATTTGTGAGTGGTTTGAGATCACCAAGCATGCTTGAATTGTATATCCTTGCTTTTCTCATTTTATTCACTAACCAAAAGCACAAAAATATGTCACTAACATCTTTTGTTTGTAGCTTGAGTAACCACAAGGTCAAAAGCTTCTAGGAGGTCATTGGTACAAAGACATGGTCAAGAGGAGGAGAAAGCAAGCATGGTAATGGTTCCCAAAGCTCTCATCCATAAAATATGCCTCCCTAGTATCTCAATTCATCATGTTTGATCAAAGCAAGTCAAAGGATTTGAGGCTGGTTCCTCAGAGAAACCCTAATTCATATGTGCATCACAATGCCTTGCTCATGAAGCAACCTCAGCCCATGGTCAAATATAATCAAGGGAAGTTATTTAATTCATCATTTCATACATGTTTGAACTTGTTTGAGTGTACTCAATCATAAATTCATCAAGGTATGAGTCATGGACTTGAGAAGTTGATCAGTCAATTCATCTAACTATTTTGAAATGTACTGAGACCTAACTTTTTATGTGTTGGTCAAATGGAGATGGTTCCAAAATCAAACATGTTCTTAAGGACAATATGAACAACTTTCATGTTCATCAAAAATTGATTTGAAGCTTTAAAGACCATTTTCCACTCCAATACATTATAGGTCATTTTGACTGAAACCCTAATTTTGGGTCAACTTCCCAAGGACATAACTCACTCATTTTTTATGATTTTGAGGTGATATCAAATTCATTGGAAAGCTTAAGATGTCTACTTTAAATGTTATGTTGGACAAAATTTCAAAATCTCAAAGAAAATACATGTGATAATGCAATACATTATAGGTCCTTTTTGACCAAAGGCATTAAAAGTCAAAAAAGTCCAACTTCAAGTGCCTATAACTCTTTCATCAAAAATACTAATGATGCAAAATTTAAGTCCATTTTGATTGTCTTGAAAAGATCTATAACTTTGATGTTGGAGGTTTTTCCATTTGGAGCTTGCATCATCAAAATAGAGAGGCTTGAAAGTTGGCCAATTTTAGAAACCTTGCCTTGACATGTTTTGCACATCACCCTTCAAGCTCAAATTTCACTAATTTCCAAGGCCCAAATGAAGTTTTGACCAACATGACATTTGTTCCTTATGCAATAAGCTTTCCAACCATTACTCATAAGCTTGCATTTTGATTTTGGACATGGCATTTTCGAAGGCTTTAATGTAATAGTGCATTTTGTGAAAATCATTTCAATTGCCATGAATGATCCATTAATACACAATCTGCACGTCCAATTTGTACATGATGTTGATCAGCTTCCAAAACCAAGTGGAATTGGGCCCTCCATGCGTCTGTACAGGCCCATGCATGGAGGCCCTTTCCATTCATGCAAATTTCAAATCATGCATTCAGCATTGCCTTGCCTATAAATACATTGCATATGAGCTTCATTTCACTAACCTGAAGGCGCCTGAACCTCTGCTGAATTGAAACCTCAACCATACTCAAAGAAACTCTCTCTTTTCTCTAAAAATTTCAGATCTAGAATTCAGTTTCCTCGACTGTTTTCTTAGATCTAAAAGTTCCTAGACCTCTTCACCTTGATCCATTGAACTTCTGTTTTGATAAAGCAAGAAAGGTATCCTGCTCAATTCACCAGAACTCAAGCTTGCACTCCAACTGGTAATTTCCTCGATTCTCTTCATCCATGGACCTTTTTGCTTGGATCTAATGTTGGCTGAAGTCCTCTCAATAGAGGCGTTTGATTTGTGCTTTCAATTTTGCAAAAACATGAAGTTCATGATGAACACCATCATACTTCCAGCTCTGATTTCTCCATTTATAGGGATCTAGAGTGGAAGTGCATGGCATAGGAGTGATGTACATCACTTCCTCTTTCGATTGATATATAGATCGCACGTTTTGGTTGCCTTTTTATTTTCTGCAACTTGGCCAGAATCTGGGAAGCTTGCCGGAGAAGATGAAGGCTCCGGTGGCTTCATCATGTCCAGTTTGAATCTGGACCGTTGGATGTGATCTCCAGATTCAATCATAGCCATTGCTTATTATGACCTTTTATTCTTTCCCATGTGGTGGCATTGACTGTGGTGTTTCATGAGCGCGCGCCTCTGGATCCTTGGATCTGTCAGCTCAATTAATGAGCTCAGATCCAAGGGCTCTCGTTTTTTTGCATTATTTCAATTTCTGTTTTTATTTTGTTTATTTCTATTTATTTCAAAAAATCATATCTCTCTCATTTTAATTCCAAAAAATATGGGACCAATTGCACTATTTCCCAAATAAATTCTAGTTTCTATTTCTGATTTTTAATATTTTTTATTTTATCATTTGATATTTTTTATGAATTTTCTCTTTTCTGGTTATTTTTAATTCATTTTAAATAGTTTCTGATATTCAAAAAATACAAAAATATTTTCCTAACCTATTTGAATTATGATGGATCTATGAAAAATATTCTCATCAATTCTTGAATTGATTTGAGATTTATTTGAGATTTTAGTTCAATTAGGTTATTTTTATTCGTTTTTAATTGATTAAAAATAGTTTCTGACTTTTAAAAATGCTGAAATTTTTTGTCAATATTTGTTTGACCTTGTTGAACTTAGGATAAATCACTTGGACCTTTCAAGGTTGATTTGAAGTGATTTTGAAGTTTGACCTTTCTTTAATATTTTAATTCAAGTTTATTTTTAATATTAAAAATGCCAAAAAATATTTTATTCTTTTCTTGACTTCCAATCTTCATCTCACTTCTGTTTTGGATTGTTTGACCTTGACTTTCAATATTATTGGTCAACATATGAGGATTGATACATTTTATTCCATTTAATGCATTTTATTTTGTCATTTCCATTCTCCATTATTCATCTTCATCTCCTTCTTCTTCTTCTTCTTTTTATTTCTTTGATCAATGAATTGAAGGTTGATAAGTTAGCATTTATTAGAAGGATTTAACCTTCCTTGATTCAAATCTAATTCATCTTGATCAATTGATCAAGTGAATGGCTTTGCATTAAGGATAGGCTGTCTTTTAAATCATGCAAAGGGCTTAAACCAATACAAGATCAATTCTCTTCTTTTTGGCATGGCAAGTTGTTGGGACTTGGTTCACTAATCAAGACTCCTAACCTGTGTTTGTTGCCTACATTATTATTGACCGGCCTCAGATAGTTGTGACTTCTACATAAGTCCAATTACGATTGCTTAACATAGCGCTAAATTTGCCTTATGGCACACTAACTACTAACACTAACTATTGACAATTAACATTTAACATTTACTTAATGAAATTTACTTTATGCAATTTACTTTAAGGCAACTTACTATTCTTGCACATATTATCCATTTGTTTTTCCTTTGCTCATTTGAGCACATGTTTATGTTAATATCATTTGCCTTTTGCTCACTTGAGCACATAGTTGTGTATATATTATTGTGCTTGTGTTTTGTTTTGTTTGTTGTGGACCAAAGTGCAAAGAAATGGACTTAGTTTCTAGGACCTTCCCTATGCAAAGAAATGGAGAATTGGACTTAGATTCTAGGACCTTTCCTTATGCAAAATTGGAGTAAAAAAGGATCTTAATGATGATGGATTAGAAGGACCAAATCTCTAAACCTTCTCTTGTCCATTCTTATTTTACTTCATGGAACTTTTGATGTGTGTGCTTTTGTGCTAGGAGTTTCCATTTGAGCTTAATTGGAGGACCATTGCCATGTTCATCCAAAGTGGAAGATACAAGATGCATTGAGGATCTCATATGAGACTTGTTTGTTTGCTTATACTTTGTGGTTGCTTTATTCCAAAGGATGGGAGCTACTTGGATCATCAATATGGTCTCAAGAGAGGAACTCCTAGTGTGGTTCATTTTCTTATCCCTCACCTTTTATTTTCCTTAGGACTTAGCCATTCTTCTTCTTCTCTCCACTCTAACCCAAGCCAAAACCTTTTGCGCAAACATTTCATTTGTTTTCAACATTAGAAACCTAAGCCTTATGCTTTTGATTTTCAAACCTCCTCTTCATAATACTTATTTTGAATTGAACCTTTTAATCCACTTTGACCATTTTTTGTATATACTTCTAATTGGTAAATATAACCCATTCAAATTTTCTTTTGTGGTTTCAATGGCCACTTCTTAATCAAATATTTCCATAACCTTTAGTTATTAGGTTTGAGTTATCTTTGTGGTAGATGTAATACTCACCTTTGTCCTTAGTGATGGACAATGAGCCTTCCATGCTTATTATAGGGTTAACCCCTCACTAGCATATTGAAGTTATCCTCACATGGTGGACTTGTGGTTTTGGGTTGAGTTTTCTCCCTTTGATAACAAAAGACCTTAAGGCTTTTGGACCAATCAATTCACCAACTCATTTTGAAATTTTTATCCCGAACTACGAGGTTTTGATCCTAATCTTTTTTAAGATGGTACGTAGGCAATGGGTTTATCCATTCAAACACAAAATGTAAATAAATTTGTATATTCTTCTCTCATCCCTTCAATCATGTTTGCACAAATAAATTTTCACAAAATACCAACCTTACAACAAATGTGAAAAGGGCTCCCTATGAGTACCTAGGATGTTTTGGGTGCCTAACACCTTCCCATTACATAACCAACCCCCTTACCCAGATCTCTATTTCTTTTACTAGTTTTTGTTAAAACTTTTAGGTTTTTGTTCGCTTTCTAACCATTCCTTTGGATAAATAGAAGTGCGGTGGCGACTCGACTTGTATGATTTACCTTGGATTTAGTCAATATTTCTAATGGTAACGAATACCCTGCTACACTCACGAGAAATGCTTCTACCGTAAGGTTGTCTCTCACTTGCACATCATTCATCTGAATCATATGATACGGATCAGGAATATATTTCCGAAGTTGCGACACATGGAACATGTCATGCAAATTTGAAAGATTGGGTGGCAAGGCCACTCTATAAGCCACGATTCCAATTCTATGAGAAATCGGATACAGATCGATAAACTTAGGAGTAAGTTTCTTTAATTTAAGTGCACGCCCAACACCAGTCACATGATTGCCTCTTAGGAACACATGATCACCTTCCCTAAATTCCATATATCTCCTCCTCTTATCATGGATCAACTTCACCTTTTCAGTAGTCTGCTAGGTAATTTTCGGTCCAAGTACTACACTTTCACCAAACTCATACCAACACAGAGGTGTCTTACACCTTTGATGGTACAATGCTTCAAACGGCGCCATTCCGATGCTAGAATGAAAACTGTTATTATAGTGAACTCGATCAATGGTAGATGACCATCCTGAGTACCTCATTGTTCGAGTACACGAGTCCTCCAATGACTGAATGGTTCTTTATGTTTGACCATCGTTCTGCAGATGATAAGCAGAACTCGACCTCAGCTTAATACCCAAAGCTTCCTGTAAACTTCCCCAAAATCTGGATATAATCCATAGGCCTCTATCAGAAACTATACTCGACGAGACACAATGTAACTTCACGGTTACCCTGATATAAATCTCATCCAACTTCTGTAATGGGAAACTGATATTAATCGAAATAAAATAGGCTTATTTTTTTAGTCTATCAACAATCATGCATATCCATTGAAATACTATCCCATTTTCACTATGAAAATATCCAATGGTTGTATCAAACCCGAAGGTTTATGTTGCTCTACCTTTGACTTCTAGCAAGCCAAACATTCATACATAAATTGCGCCATATCTCGCTTCATTCCTAGCCACCAAAACATTTTCTTGAGGTCCTGATACATTTTAGTAGCTCCAAGATGAATACTCTAACTGCTTCTATGACTTTCCTCTAAAATCAGCTTCTTCAGCTCATAACTGTTAGGAATGCATACTCTACCTCGAAACCTCAGCGCTCCGTGCTCATCCACTTTAGAGTCACTTTCTTCGTTTGGGTTCACTGAAGATAATAAATCTACCAGCTTCACATCTAGATTTTGATTCTCCCTAATTTCATTAAGTAATTCATTATTCCCCTTCAACATACCCAACATCACACTTACTGGTGTCAGTTCACAAACCATACTCAAATTTCTAAATTGTTCAATGAGATCTAACTCTCTAATCATCAACGTCGACATATGTAGATACTTTTAACTCAAAGCATCAGCACTACATTACGTTTACCTGGATAATAATTTAAGCCAAAATCGTAGTCCTTCAAAAATTCCAACCATCTTTTCTGCCTCATATTCAACTTCTTTTGGTCAAACAAATACTTTAAACTCTTATGGTCGCTAAACATTTTGAATCTTGAACCATAAAGATAGTGCCTTCAAATTTCCAACATAAATACCACAACTTCCAACTCTAGATCATGAGAAGTATAGTTCTTCTCATGTACCCTCAATCGTCATGAAGCATAAGCCACCACTTTACCATCTTGCATCAATACACCACCCAAACCCATTTTAGAAGCATCATAATATACTACAAACGGTTCACGAGGATCTGGAAAAACCAAAATTGGAGTTGTAGTCAACTTCTTCTTTAACTCTCTGAAGCTTTCTTCACAATGAATATTCCACACATGGGCTTGACCCTTTCGAGTCAACTGAGTTAACAGAAGGGCTAAATTTGAGAACCCTTCGATAAACACGCGATAATAACCTGCCAACCCCAGGAAACTTCTGATCTTTGTAACCAATTTAGGAGCCTCCCAATGTAGCACTGCGTCTACTTTGGATGGATCCACTGCAATGCCATTACCATAAATAACATGCTCGAGGAAACTCACATCTTGAAACCAGAACTCACACTTTGATAACTTCACAAACAACTTATTCTCTTTTAACACCTATAATACAATCCTGAAATGCTTTGTATGCTCTTCATTCGATTTAGAATAAATTAGAATATCATCGATAAAGACTACGACAAAATGATCAAGATAATGATGAAAAATGTGATTCATATACTCCATAAATACACCAGGTGCATTTGACACTCCGAAAGGCATCACCGAATATTCATAATGATTGTTTCAAGTTCTAAACACCGTCTGTTGAATATCTTCATCCTTAACTCGGATCTGATGTAACCTGACCTCAAATCAATTTTGCTAAACATACAAGACCCTACCAGCTGGTCCATCAAATCTTCGATTCTCGGAAGTGAATACTTGTTCTTAATCGTCATTTTATTCAACTATCGATAATTAACACATAGTCGCATACTACCATCCTTCTTCTTTACCAATAACACTGGAGCTCCCCAAGGTGACACACTTGGTATGATAAATTTCTTTGCAAGTAACTCTCCCAACTGATTCTTCAGTTCTCCCAACTCTAATGTTGACATTATGTATGGTGCTATAGAAACATGTTTAGTACCAGGAATAAGATCAATAGCAAACTCCACCTCTCTCCGACGATTAATCTAAAATATCATCTGGAAACGCCTCTAGAAGTTCACATACCACTGGTAACCCTTCAACTACTGTTTGACTCTCAACGGACAAGGAAGCAAACATTGTAAACACTTTAGCTTCATCTTTCAACAACTCTTCCAATTGACTAGCAGATATGAAACTAGCTTCTTCTTCATCATCAGGAGCAAGAAATCGTATTGGCTTGTTGTAGCAATTGACATGAACATGGTTGAATTCTAACCAGTTCATCCCCATAATGACATCAAGATCACTTAGTGGTAGATAAATTAAGTCCACGCCAAAGTCTCTACCATAGATTGACGGAGGAAAATTCAAGAAGATTAAATAAGTAGTCACTGACCCATTGTTGGAGTATCGATAACTAGTCCACTACTCAAAGTAGACACTACAAGACTCAATATTTTCATAGAGTCAACAGAAATAAATGAGTGTGTCGCACTCGTACCAATAATGGTAATCAAAGGAATGTTGTGAATGTAACATGTACTTCGAATCAACCTGTCAGAACTGGTAGTCTGAGATCCTGCCAGTGCAAACACTTTCCCTATAGACTGAGCTTTCTTTTGCTTTTGACAGTTGGTGCTGATGTGATCAGGTTCCCCACAGTAGTAACAAGTTGGCACATTAGTCCTGCAATCGGCAATAAGGTGTCCTGGCTTTCCATATTTGAAGCATTTCTTTTCATCACTCTTGCATTCATTGGCGGGATGTCATGCACCACCACACCCGTAGCATTAGATAGTAGCGGGAGTCCCTCCCCCATTTGGCTTCTTACCCTCTGAAACCTTATGTTTCCCTTTGTCAACTGGAGCATATACGGTTTACCACTATTCAAATGCTTTCCCCTCTTCTCACTCAAACTTTTATTATGAGCAGACCGAGCCTTACTGTCCTCATCAGAAATCCTACATTTGTTCACCAATTACAGAAACCGACGAATCTGTTGATAAATAATGTCTTGCTTGATCTCAGGATGCAACCCACTTTCGATCTTAATTCATTTAGAAGCCTTTGCGGTTGCACCATTATAATGTGGACATAATTTCACAAGTTCCTCGAACCTCGTAGCATACTCAACAACAGTAGAATTCCCTTGTTCCAACTCTATAAACTTGATCTCTTTCTTCCCACGCACATCTTCTGGAAAGCACCATTCCATAAATTCTCCTCTGAATACATCCCAAGTGATTCCATCGCCTACAAGCTCTAGTCTCTGACGTGTATTGTTCTATCAATCATCAGTTTCTTCTTCCAACGTATGCGTACCAAATTGCACCTTATGTGCTTCAGTACACTACATAACCTTGAAAATCTTTTCAATTTCCTTCAGCCAAGCAGGCGCTCAATCTGAATCATACCTACCTTTGGAGGTAGGCGGGTTATTCCTCTGGAAATTTCACAAGTTGCGAAACTCATAATTCACTCTATTCAGATTGTTCTGCACAGCTTGAGCCACTGCTTGCAAAGCAGCAGCAATAACACCATCATTTCTCCCAGGCATATTCTGAACAACATCAACAAATAAAGATTAGAAGACACTTGACCCGACCGTGTTTACGCATTAGTCGTACACTACTGACACACTATAACACCTGGTCAGACTGACCGACCTGATCTGAGACCACTATGTAATACCCTACTTCCCGACTCAATAATTAATAAATAAAATATAATTCTATCTAAGTCGGATGTCACTTCATAATCTAAGAAGTCTGAATGTTACTTCATTTAATCAAAAATATAATCCAAACAACGGAATTAAACAAAAGTATGGTATCCATAGCCTCAACAAATCATCCACGCCAAATGTGGTTCAATAATTACTTTAAATTAAAAGATATGTAATAGAATAACATAAATAAAATAGACCATTCCCCGGTTTACGTATCAAAGCAACTCCACTAGTATACTCAGTCGATAGCAACATGAGGTACATCTCCAACTACTCAAATACCTGATTGTATGTACTCCAAGGGAGTAAAGATACAACAAACACAAAAGAGTTGAGAAATTAATTCATATAATAATCTGTGTATAATAATTAATAGGTTAGTATTTACACACACAATCACATTCATTCACAATCACATTCTCACCACAACAACTGCACAACATAACATAATCATAATTAAAAGATATGTAATAGAATAACATAAATAAAATAGACCATTCCCCGGTTTACGTATCAAAGCAACTCCACTAGTATACTCAGTCGATAGCAACATGAGGTACATCTCCAACTACTCAAATACCTGATTGTATGTACTCCAAGGGAGTAAAGACACAACAAACACAAAAGAGTTGAGAAATTAATTCATATAATAATCTGTGTATAATAATTAATAGGTTAGTATTTACACACACAATCACATTCATTCACAATCACATTCTCACCACAACAACTGCACAACATAACATAATCATAATGCAATGAGATCCGACAACATTACAACGATGCATATGGTACCAATTCTCATTAATGGTTCATCATACGAACCTGATTCTTCCTTCGGAATCCCGAACTTCCCCTTCTGAGTTTCGGATAGGTCTTTCGTCCCCCTTCGGACCTATGACTTATCTCCTTCAACATATCAACAATGAATGCATGACATGGTAATAATGCAATTAACACAAAAATTATAATAATATTTAGTGATCCATAATCGATCATACAATTGCAACCATGCATAACGTAATTCATCATTCTGGACTACCATCAATATAATTAAACACACCCTCCCAATCATTTACAACACATCAAATAATTTGTCAATAAGGACCTCGTCCATTTTCGTCACATCATACACTTCTTTTCCACCTACTACCGACATCTGATAAAATCATTAAAAACATTTTATCCTTGAAACAAAGTTATAGACCTCTTTTTTAACTACCCATCACTTTAAACTCCGTCCCAAAAGGATTTATGAGTTGAAAGTTATGATCAAAACCGTATAAGAAGGCGTTATCAAAAACCTGTTATTTTTCTGAAATTTCCAACACGATTTTCGTCTTCTCCAACCCCAAAATGCCCATGAAATCATCACCAAAAATAATTTATCCCTGAAACGAAGTTATAGCCCTCTGTTTCAGCTACCTAACTCTTTAAACCCCGTCCCAAAATAATTTATGAGTTGAAAGTTATGATGAAAACCGTGCACGAATGCGTTATCAAAAAGTTGTTGTTTTTCTGAAATTTTCAGCACGATTTTCATCTACTCTAACCCCAAACGTCCATGAAATTATCACAAAAAATGTTTCATGTTTTTAAACTCAATCATAAACATATCAATATCAATTACTACTTATATTCATATAATCACGTCAATAAATTCACAATTTCATACTCCACCATCATCATAATCATCATCTCAAACCCTAAACATACCACAAACATAAAATTCAGCAACAATTCAAAATTCATCATCAACAAATATCAATTTCTATAGCCACAATATTTATAATTTATTTCTCACAATCATGATCACAAATCAACAACAATAATAACATGGCACAAGACCAACCTAAGAGGGTAAGGATCACTCACTACCCTCTCGTGATTAGACACCCTTATAGAAATAGTTCTCCCCCTACCTTAAAATTTTAAGCTCTGAGCTCTTCTACAATGGTGATCTTTTTCTTCTTCCTACCATTGCCTCTTGCCCTAGCTCTCTCTTTTCCAATTCTTTCACATATGTTCCCCACTCTCTATTATCTCCTCACCTTCTTTTAAATAGATCAACTAAATCCCTTATTTTTAATTTATTTTTAAATCCTATTATTATTATTATTATTATATTAAATCAAACTAAAAAAATTAAATATATATATATATATATATATATATATATATATATATATATATATATTATATATATATATATATATATATATATATATATATAATATTTTCTAAATCATATCATAAGGCCAACTATCCAATAAAACAATAATAAAAGTAATATTATCTCTATATTATTACTGTTATTTTAAATAAATATTAACTTATTTATTATTACTACTAAATTAATTTAATTAAATCTAATAGTAATACTATTAATCTCATTGTGTCCAACACCCCCTACTTCTCGTTAATTACAACCACATCCCTCACTTAAAATTTTAATATTCTAGGGACACTACCTCATACCCAAGGCTCTCATACTTCCTCAACCATTCAAAACACATACAATACAATTAAATTACTCTATAGAATTAGATAATTCAAATGAGGTGTTACAGGTTAGACACTATAGAAAGAAAAGAACACCCCAACAGTGGGAGAAACCTCTAGAAGATGGCACAAAATCTTGAAGGCCCTGATGATGCCCCAAATATTAGGCATTATTTCAGAAGGGGAAACATTAGTGATCTCCAAGAATTCAGTCTTGAGCAATCTGAAATGGATTAAGAACCTGAAATCATAAATAACAGGAAGATGAAAGTAGAAGTAGGGAAGAAGTGAATCATCTACGACTGTTGTATTAGCTCTCTCCCTTTCAAAACAAGGCTCCAAGATCACTTCTTCTCCGTGGCCAGTACTGGAAAGCCCAATCTGCTGCTGAAAGGCCACTACCATTTCTTCATCAAAGTACAGAGACGCAAAGTCGTTCACACTAATGCGTTTATCCATCCTTCCCACTGATTCTTGATAAAAATAAGAAAAACAAAAAAGTTACTATTAAAGATTGTACATGCCTTCATCTCCCAAGTCCCGACCTACAAATATTAAAGGTGTTATTTCCCTTTGAGGGATTCCTAAAGAAAAATCAAGAATGGAATGAAAGAATGAAGTCTTACCAATGACTATAACCAAAAACTAAGGAAAACGCGCTTGCACCAGGATGAACTCTTTAATGTATGAATGAAAGCTTGAGCTGGAAAAAGGTTAGAGGAAAAACGTGCAAGCTTTTCATAAAGTAGGAAATCCAGTTGTATGGGGCAACCTACCATCGTTTGAGCGTCTCAACAATTGCAAGAAAGGGGAAAGATCCCTTGCATCTGATACACGTATAAGGGGTAACGCTAAACTTGGCTTCCCAAGAAAGATCTTCATTAATTGCATTTAATGCAATGCACATTTCACCAAATTAGTGATGCAATCTGTCTTAGCTAACTCGCATTTAATTTTATTTGGTTGATTGACGTTCAAAATTTCCATAGCTGACGCGTGGATTACGTAACTGACACCTTGGACATATCCTAGGTCCAACCACACATAGTCGAATCATGTATTTGAAGTCTCACCTAAGGGACTCAACTAAGTCTCGTCTGGGGACTCAACTAAATATCGCTTGAGGGACTCAACTAAGTCTTACTAAAAAGTCTTAATTAAACCTCATCTAAGAGAATCACCTAGAGCTTAGAAACTTGAGGGCAAGAATAAAACTTTGACTAGGCTCCCATGGGAATTCCGAATATGTGTAAGGGGTTGAAACATTTTGGCATCTGCTAACCCTCGTGTTCGAGGGACTATGTAATGGTATAATTAGAAGAGATCGTAGGGACGAGACGAAGGTTTATGCTTAGTCAATCGTTATTTCCAAGTCACCCATTTATTAGTTCGAACGCCCCTTATCCAAATACACCGCCTAAATCCCCACTGTCTCTATCCGCAACGCGAGATCGTGCGTGAGACATATAATGGGTCAACGGACGTTACATGAGCGTCGTGGGATTCAACTACGTTCCATGGATTTCAGAGAATCAACCACACATTTCCGAAGTGGCTGTGGTATCCTAAGGAGATTGGATTCAAGTCTAAGGGATTATGAATACCTCAATATAACTTAATTACAACATAAAAAACACAAAAATATATACTACCTACTCACCTGACGTGAGTTAGCTCCCAATACCATAACAACCCTAAAACCTCTGACAACCCTTATTTATTAGGGATTGTTACGCATTTGTACTTTTAGCGAATATTTTCGTGTATCTTGATGACATATGAAATGACCATAGATTAATATCAAAGTTTATAACTATGATAATATCTTTTAATTCAAAAATTGATTAATTCAAAAGTTGATTTAAAAAAATATGTATCTAATGTAAATATAATGTGTGTAACTCTTACTGTAACTCTCTATATGTAATTTTGTGCCCTAGACCCTTTTTTTTTAATAGTTAAAAACATCATAAATATTACTATTTTTTTAAAATTAGTATCTCCTATAAACAAGTATCAAAAGATTACCAAGTAACAACTAAAAATATATTAAATGCACCTTAAGGTGACACAGTTAGTTTATGTTAGGCCACAGAATATTGACAGCAAAAACATAAACATAACAATCCAAAATATTTATCTCATACACATTTACAATGAATAGAATTTTTTTTGATGAATGAGCAATTGGTTATACTTTACTGTATAAATTTAATGGTTATCTAATTTTTTTTTTAAATTACATGTGTTCTACTGTTTTTCTTTTTCAGAAACGGAAAGTACTATATACCCTTTTATATATCATGGTAGTTCTACAAAAGGTTGATCAAAGATAATGTAAACAAAGTTATATAGTGTTTCCTCTATTAACATGCTTGTGTAAATGTAATGAGGCAAGTTATATAGCTTGTTTTGCATAAGAGTGCCAAAAGAATGGAAGGTTGGTATCTGTCAATTCTAATTACCTTATAACTTAAGAGGTTCTTTGAGATGATGAAAAAATGTCAAGCATCTTCCATATTTGGAAAGAGAAACAGTTGCTTTGTACAAATGAACTTTCACATCAGAACTTTACACTGCATGTTTGAAGTTTGGTAATTTAACTCAATATTAGGTCAGATCCATAGATCCGCTTTGAACGCCCTCAAAGACCGTAAACATACAAAATACTATATGTAGGAAGTTATATAAATAAATAAACTAGTGCTTTCTCATTATTCATTAATTAAAGTCATGACAATACTATTGGCAAATCAATAAATGATAAATATACTCCAAACTATAGAGAACGATTCGAAGCACAAAAACTATATTGTGTATATTTCAAAATTCAGCTCATAAAACTTATTGCCTAGCATCTGAAAATTATCAACAATGAATTCTCAGAATGCATTCGCAGCATAGACGATACTTTAACGACGATGCAGAACTTTCCTGTGACAAGCAACATTTAACATGAGATTTGATTTTCTCAGTACTGTAAGAATATGGTAAGCCACATTGGAGGCTTCATATCGAGATTATGACTATGAAATCGATCGCTTGTTGATCTCAACTATAAGCCAAAATTGCACATCTGGACAAACTCCATATCACTGTCCACGTATTTGGTCCAGAGATTTTTGTATTGATTCAGAGCAATGTCGAGCCAAGGTTTCATGTTTCCGTTGTAATGAATTACTGCAGCGTTGTTGATTTCGTCCATGCTGATACTAGGATTGTATCCTAATCCAAGAACGTGCCATGATTTGTCTAGTGACTTGGTTGTGGAGTAAAAGGTAATCAAACCCGGTGGAAGCGTCCCTGATGTCCCTAATTTCCATATAGACTGATCTTCATTCTGATAACAAATCAGTACAGAAACAAGAATTAGCGAGTTCCATTTAACATTTGTGCAAAGGAACACATTGAGCATTATTCAAGCAAGGATGGTTATCAGCATCTTACAATACATGCGAATTGTATATCTATTTGATACTAAACTGAACTTAATTGATAAGAATCTCTAGTTTTGGTAAACTGTTTCAATTGCTTGCGCAAAAGCATAACAAAGAGTTATAAGCTATGTAGCACCGGCACCTCTGAAAAAAGGTGTGTCGGTGTCAGTGTCAGTGTCGGTGTCCGAAACCGACACCAACACTTGTGATTATGTTTAATTTATTCATTTTTTTCAAATTATTACAGGTGTCGACGTGGCAGTGTCGTGTTTCCGGTGTCCGTGCTTCATACTCATAACTACAAGCAGAAGAAATTTACCTTGTTCTGCCAGTAATGGTAATGTTCTGTGCATTTTTCACGCCTCCAAGCATCAAGATCAAATATATTCATGCCATAAGTCCAAGCACAAGCTTTCGGATTGAAGGTCTCCTTGATTAACGGGTGAGAGAAATTCACGTACTGTGAATATCGGTGGAAAGAACCGAAACAAATCTCAACAGCACCGTTCACCTTTCCTTCCAAATCAATCTTCCACAAACCTGTCAAGTCTTTTTGCACCACAACATCATCGTCTAAAAGTAAGATAGTGCGCAATTTAGGGTACATCTCTGGCAAATAAAACTGAAGGTAATCCAACATCGACAGGTACTTGGCATTTCTAAGTTTCAAGTCACGTGCGTCATTTGCGACCTTATCATGTTGATTCTCAATGTAATGCTGGTGTATTTTTGCTGACTCAACTTGCCTCAACACCGGTACATACGATGAATTCAAAAACGTGAATTCGTCTACCGACTTTATCTCTAAAAACGCACCCCCTTCAACTGGCCTCATTTTAAACCAAACTTTCATTGCAGCAACATTCATCCTGTTTGTAACAACATGAAAAACATGCTTCCATGGCTCAACTGCATTCTTCACAACAGATCTCACCACCACCGACACAGCTATCACGTTGTCAGAGAATATTGCATAATGATACAAACTTGGATCTTCAAACTCCGGCATAGGATTCTCATCTCTATACTTCTCCGGATTCGAAATCTTCTCACCCATCAGCCTCATCGCCAAACAATGCAAACTCTTAGGAACCGACTTCGCAGAAATCAAGCTAGCCAACGCACCGTTCTTCTTTGCCTTAGCAAGCGACTCATTAACAGCAAATATAGTATCCTTCAACTTCTGAATCTTCAACTGAGTATCATAATTCTCTTTCGCCTCAACAATCATCATCCTCGCAATCTTCACTCTATCCTTAACCTCCTTCTCAAACTGTTTCAACACATCCTCTTCAATCAGACTATCCGACTCAAACAGCGACGCTCTGTAAGTCGGTTTCAATGAAATATCCGAAAAATTCCCAGCCAATTCATCAAACATCTTCAACTGCCTAGAAATATCAAGCTTAAGCTTCCTAGCATAAGCAGCATAAGCATTCACTAATGAAATATGATCCTTAGCTTGCTGATGTATCAAATCAACTCTTGTCCTAAGAGGGTCAGATTTCAATGCCAAAAAAGTTCTATGCACGTATGCATTACCAGTAGTAGGAAGATCCTGTCAACAACAAAAAGATTAAAAAAAAAAAACCTAATTCATTACACCACAAGGTTCATTAGTTCATTCATTCATCAAATTAATGAAATTAACATAGGGGTTATGCTTAAAACCGAATCTAAAATAAAGGGTTGTTTCAAATTTACCAAATTGAAAATGGGTTTCAATAAAAATCAAAACTTTCTACAGAAACACAAAAAGGGTAAATAAAAAAACAGAGGAAGGGACTTACAGAGTTATCATTCTCGGTAGATGGATTTGTGGTGAAGAGAACCGAAAGAGTTGCAATGAAAAGGAGAGAAAACATAGCAGAGATAAAGATCCGGTAAGAGAAGAAGCCACGGAGGTTAGATCCACCTCTGGTTCCTCTAGAAGAAACCGCCATTAGTGTCAGATCCAAGAACAGAGAAAAAAAAAACTCTGTAAAAAAGTGATTTTTCTTCAGTGTTTGTTGTGGTTGTTGTTGAATTGAATTGATTGAACAAAATGGAGGATTCAGAATTCAGATAAGAGTATGAAATTGAATTGAATGCAGTAGAATTAGAATTAATTGAAAGTGGGCTAGTTAATGATTCTGAATCGAAGAACGGTTATGGGGTCCATCACATCACATTCACACTAAGCTAGCTCTATTGATTGGTAATTTGCTTTGTTTATTCATGGTTTTGTTTTCTTTTTTGACTTTTATTTTGTGTTTTTGATTTTTGTTCTATGATTTCTAACCCACAAATTTAATGGGTTGGAGAAGATTACACTAATTGTGGATTTTGATATTCCACCGACTTCATACTTCCTAAGAGTATTTTTATTTATTAAAAAATTAATCATACTATAAAGGAGTCCATCCAATTGTTATTATTAATAAAAAAGAATTAATTTTATATTGATTAAATATTAATTAAATACAATTTATGTTTTTATATTATATATAAAATAAAGTTAAATTTTTAAAATATTTTTGTTTGCAAAAATATGTTTAATTAAGTTTGGTGGTTTTTCGGAAGTGTGTAGCATGTTCTTGAATTCGGTCTGATATTTGGAGAGGTGGTGTCTCCATATACTCCAACTTCTAAGTTATTGGATATTGAAGGTAACATGAGGTATTTTAGGAAAAAATATCTACTTAAATTTGATGTTTATCTTCTTTTTTATAGTTAGCATCAAAGTTTTGAGGGTCTAGAATCTTCTTATGTGTAATAGTTATATGGTGGAACAAGTGTCAGAGTATAATTTGTTTTCTTATCTGACGATTTTTCTTTAATTACTTACATGGATCAAGTATTTCTCTTGGGAATGTACATGTTTGTTTTCGAGATCTTAGGGCCTTCTTTGATATTTGGAAGAATAACACCCCCTTTTGTGGTGTCATCGGTTTGATGTGATTGGTACAATTTTCTATTTGATCAGAAGGCCCTAATTCTTCGCGGTATCTAATAGGCCTGACAGATTCATCATGCGTCAGTCACATTCTTGGGCTGCTAAATACACATTTGGCCCATACAGAAACAGTTGTCCCTCAAACCAAGTCTAATGTATATGGGGTGTGGCTTGTGATCATAGATAGTCTTTATCTGCACCTATTTAGTCTTTATACCTTTAGAATTTAGTGGACTTCAACGGTAATAACTTATTCATTTGATCTTTGATTTATCTCCTCCCATTTTCCAAGAGTTAGAAAGACCCTTCAAATTTTACAGTTTTCACCCTCATATTTATTGTTCCTGATGTGTGAGATGAGGATTTTACTAAATAGTTATAATGAGACTGAGACTTGTGAGTTGTGACTTCATTTTCATCTTGGAGCCAATATCTTTTTTGAAGCGTGATCTTTCTGTTGGCTAGGGTTATTTTAGATTATTCCATTTATGGATCTTAGAATTTTGCTTGGCGCAACTTGTCTCACTAGGGTTGCCCTTAAGGATTCAAGGTAAAATGCATAATTAATGTGTATATTTCCCTCTACGCTTAGAGTGATAATTATTACGAAAGAAAATGTAGTTGTAATGATCTGTTTATGTTCAGATGTCCTCTCGTAACTGATCTTCTACTTTGAAGTTTCTCTAAAAATAGAATTTTCTTTGTTCATTTAGGTTTTTATGTTCCTGTAACTTTGTACTAAAGTTCAAATTTCTTGGAGTTTCCTTCACTCATATTTTTTTGTTGGGTGGATTGCATGTGGCACCAGTGAGGATATTATGGGTGAGTCTCTTTGTTTCTTTTTATTATTGCGTTTAGCATTATGGATAGTTTTCTCAGTGTCTATTTCTTGACTTTCTCTTATAATTTTGGTAGTCTTTGATTAAAAGGTTTGATTTTTTTGTATGGAGGGGGTAGGTTATTGGTTGGGACCGTGATAGTGAATTCGGGTAGTGACCTCACCTCTTTCTTCTGGTGGTGGTGATGGTTTCCTTTCTAACATCCCCCTTCTAAGAAGATATATATGGTGACTTTATATGGTATCCTCGTGGCGGGCTCATAGTTCCTACGAGAATGACATTTATGGAAAATTATGTTATTCAACTTTATTTGGGTTGTTGGTCCATCTACTATGACCCTTGCGAATTTCGACACTTAGATGCCAAGACGATTTTTGGTGAACCAAAATAATGGGTTGTAATCCTCCCCAATATGGATGATTAAATTTTTTAGTGTTATCTTCTATGTCAGTTTCCTATGTATGATGTTACCTTTCGAGATTATGGCTTCATGTTACCTTTCACCGCCTTTTAACACCATTTATTATCGAGTTTATGTTAGAACAAATTGGTTTATACCATATCTCTTAGGTTTTGATTATAAAAAAAGTATTTAAAGAACAATTGGGTATACTAATATTTGTTCAAGTGTGCAGGACCATAAACTGAAATTTCAGAAATAATCTAAGTATTGGTTATGTTAGTGAACATCTAAAGAGAAGCTTAAAGATCAGAATTTGAAGACCACACTCTGAAGAATTCTACTTCTGAATATCAGACTCTGAAGAGGTCAGCTTCTAAAGACCAGACTCTAAAGAGGTCATTGTCTGAAGACCAGGCCCTGAAGAAGTCAGCCTCTAAAGACCAGACTTTGAAGAAGTCTACTTCTGAAGGTTAGAACCTGAAGCCAGTCAAAGCGCAAAGATCAAGGTGACTTTGATAGGTCATTGTTAGACTTTGTGGCTAGTTTGTCTTCTTCTGATCACTTGAAGACTTAAGTAAAATCTGATAAGACAACTAAGATGCAAAAGACAATTCCATTTGAAGTAAAGGGATTTCAAATGAGCTTTCAACGACATTAACCATATCAAGAAATATCTCAATGATATAAGATCAAGCTTCTCAAAGACTCTCTTGTGCAAACTCTCCAATGACTCTTTTCCTTCTCTATTTAAGGAGTTTAAGAATTGAAGATCCATAATGAACTATTGACATTCAAAGAGCAGTTGATCTGTCAAAAACATAAGCACAAGTTTGACTTAGGATTTCTTATCCTTGTATATCTTAGAAATACTTAAGTCTTAAAGAGTCTTCTTGTATTATATTTTGTCTACACCTCTGATAGTATATCAAGTGTATTACCCTAAATAACCGTTTATCTGTTAGGAAGATTGTTAGAAGTCTCTTACTTAGTGTTTGAGAATTCGAAGTCTCTTGCTTGTGTGCTTGAGCATAGAAGTCTCTTGATTGTGCGCTTGAGAATTAGAAGTATCTTGCTTGTGTGCTTAAGCACAGAAGTCTCTTACTTAGTGTTTGAGCATTGGAAGTCTCTTGCTTGTGTACTTGAAAAAATTGTAATCTTGTGATAGTGAAAATCTCTTGTAAGTACAAGGGGACTGGACTACTCTTAATTTCTAAGAGGAACCATGATAAATTTGTGTGTCTCTTTCTTTCCTTCACTATATATTATATGCTTATTACGCACCGCTGATTCAGACTATAGACTTTGTGTTTACAATCTGACTAAGAGTTTGAAAAACATTCTAACACAATTCAACCCCCTTCTTGTGTTTTTCTCACCTTCAGTGAGTATCAAAGCGCGGTTTGTGGTAGACACTTAACAGTGGTACATAAAAGATCCTGCGAAAAACATATTAAATCATGTCTGAAATATCTGGGATTGGTAGTGGTACTCCTACCCCCATTCTACTAAAAATCGTGATTATAGTAATTCTAAAAAGAATAACTATATTGATAGACATCCAACTTTCAGTGGAGACTCTACATAATTTTAATGGTGGAAGATAAATATGTACACTCATATCATAGGTTTTGATGATGAGCTGTGGGATATTCTTGAAGATGGCATTGATATTTCAGTTAATGGAGTAAGAACGGTAACTGACATAAAAAGTCTCACACCTTCTCAGAAGAAGACTTATAGAAAACATCATAGAGTTAGGGAATTTTGGTATATGCTCTACCTCACTCTGAGTACATCAAGATTATTGACAAATCTACTGCTAAAACCATTTTTTTAATCCTTATGTGCTATGTATGTGGGAAATCAACAGGTTAAGGAAACAAAAGGTCAACCTTCTAGTTCAACAGTATGAGTTGTTCAGAATGAAAGAAGATGAAGACATTGAAACCATGTTCTCAAGGTTTCAAGTTCCTGTATCTGGACTTCAGGTTCTGAAGAAGAGCTATACTAATTCTGATCATGTCAAGAAGATTCTTAGGAGTCTTCCTGTCAGATACAAACCTAAGGTGTTTGCTATCTAGGAAGCCAAATAATTAAACACATGAAGTCTTGAAAGCCTTATAGGAAACCTCCAGAGCCATTAGACGGAGTTCAACGGAGATGAATCTACCAAGAAGTCAAAGTTTCTTGCTTTGAAATCTATTGCTAAATCTGTTAAGGCTCCTCAAGTCTGGGAGTCTGAAGAAACTTCTCATGTAGAAGGTTCTGAAGAAGATTCAAATGATGAGGAAACCAGAACCTGAGACTCTAAAGTCAAAGGTTCTGAAGAAACCGGAACCTAAGACTCTAAAGTCAAAGGTTTTGAAGAAACTATAACCTAAGACATCAGGATATAAGGTTCTGAAAGGTTCATAACCCAATGCCAATATACATTCAAGACATCAAACTTTTAAATCAAAAGTCTTGAATAATTTTAAAACTTAATATATGAGAGCTAAGGTACAAAGTAAGAAGAAGCCTATCAGAACTAACCCCCAAGGACCCATAAGATTATGGGTACCTGAAGCTAGCGGAAATATACCCGAACGTATCGCATGCTCGAACATACAACAAAGTCGCTATCGAACTTTATTTATTCTAGAAGGAAAGGGAAAACATTGATAAAACCCGGGGGAAAAAGATATGATGGGTAAGGAGGTTGATTATGCAAGGGGGGGTTATTAGCACCCCATACATCCATGGTACTCCATGGGAACCATTTTGATTGTTCTCGCTCGAATGAGTGTGATATCTAAAGATTACTCACAAAAGAATGAGAGGAAAATGATTAGAAATAGATAAAGTGTTCGGTGAGGATTGTGGCTATCATGCCTACGTATCCTTATAGTGCAATAAGAAATTCACAGCTCCGTAGTTCATAGAACTAATGGTGGGAGATGAAAAGAATGTGATAAAGGTACGGTCTGAACCAAAGAATTATATGATTTGAACTCCAACAAGGGGTGAAATATGAACCCAAGAGTAAAACTGGCGTTGACCGATAGGTGGACTAGTCGGGCTGCCACTATATGGCATAGCCGAAAACAAGGAGAATTAAGTGTTTGTGTACGAGCCAAACAACTCTTGGTTCACAAGGCGACACAAGATGAAGCACAAAGAGGTAGTGTATTTGGCTCAAAGATAACATGTATATCACATGGAGTGAATGAAGGTAGAATATGAATGCATCGTGGAGATGAATGGAATGAATGACCAAAGTCAAAGAATTGAATATTTGGTAACAAGTGACTGAAGAGGTATAGTTTGAAACCAAAGGTAAAGATATATTGGAATCCATAGGAGAAATGAGATTTGTACCATATAGTGAAACAACGTCTTAGCCAAAAAAGAAGGAATAAAATGTCTGGGTATGAGCCAAACAACTCTTGGTGCAAATGCAGACTGCCACTATATCATCCTAAAAGGATATATATGGAATTCCCAAGGAAGTGTATCTGATTCAAAGAAATAATATGTCATTGGGGTGAGAGGTTCAATGATCGAAGGTAGACAATGGGTCGTGAAAGATATGAGTGATGTCCTAAGGCAGAAGAAGGAATAATTAGAAGTATGCTCGCCAAGGATTCACATCCTCGTGCCTATGTATTATCACTCTGCAATGAGAAAATCAGAGCAATCGTAATTTGTGGAACCACGAAAATAAAGGAAAGATTGAAAGTGATGAAAAGTGTAACTTGTACCAACAGAATGGTATCAAGAGGTATTTATTTAAGCAACAGGGCGTTACAAGACAAACACCACTTCAAGGAATGATTGTAGTATTATATGGTACAAGGGAATAATGTATCACTGATTAGGGAACAAAGAGTTCAAGATTAAAGAAGAACTGTATCTTGGATCCATGAAGGATATAGACTCTGAATCAAAGAGTAAACCGGCATCTTAGCCAAAAAAGAATGAATTAAATGTTTGGGGGAGATCCAAACAACTCTTGATCCATGAGGTGGACTGATGTTATATCATCCTAAAAGGATATACAAGGAGTCCAAGGAGAAGTATATTTGATCTCAAAAAGATGGTATTCATTGATGAATGACGAATGCTTGATTAATAAATAGGGTAGCTCGCGAAGAATCTGAATTCTTCTGTCGACGTATTCTCATTGTGCAATGAGAAAGTCAGAGCTTTCATAGTTCAGTCCACTAGGGTTGAAAGCAAGGTGATTGAGGCAAAAGATGATTGAATGAATATGGAAGAGACTTGATAGTTATTTGGTAAGAACCATACTAAAGTTTATGAGTAAAGGTGGATACAGTGAGCAACTGGGTCAAGTGTCCCGTACCCAAAGATATCCAGAATGAGGGTAGGAATTCTCCATTCTCATCCCTTTTTTACTACTTAAGGCTCGTGCCATGTAGTTCTCATTCTAACTTCCAAGTTGTTGGAGAAGAATCTTTGTTGCTTCTTGTAATGATGAAGACCTTATAAATCATTTGATTCGAATTACACTAAAGTCTATGAATAGAGGTAAATATGACGAGCAACTGGTTCAAGTGTTCCGTACCCAAAGATATTCAGAATGAGTTAATGGAATCCTTCACTCTCATTCATTCTTTATTGCTTAAGGCTTGTGTCGTACAACTTGAATCATGATTGATAAGTTGTTGGTGTAGTCCTTTGTTTGTTGTACTGCTGCTTTGTGAAGGGAGATACTTTCTAATCATATGATTTGAATTGTGCTAAAGTCTATGAATAGAGGTGAGTATGATGAGCAGTTGGGTCAAGCGTCTCATACCCAAAGATACTCAGAATGAGTTAATGGAATTCTCCACTCTCAATCATTCTCTATTGATTAAGGCCCGTGTCACACGATTATAACTTTGATCAACAACCTTTTGAAGAACCACCTTTGATGTGTCTTGTATAATTCGCTGCTTGATATGACTAAGGATGCCTTGATTGAGAGTCTGACTTGAGGCTTCGAGCTCCACAGATTACAAAAAAAGTCTTATTAAGTGACCAAGAGTCTTTTGGTCACTCAAATTAGACTATGGGATTATACAAGATCAAAAGATTTAATTGATCAAAATTGTTTTTGATCAACTTGAATTGATGGTTTGGATTAATTTGAGATCTATGGTTAATCCTAATCAAATGGTTAAAATTAAATTCAAAGGCTACACCTAGGGGAACATGCAATTGTTAATCAAAACTTGGTTCAAAGTTGATTAAAATCCTAAGTCAAGATTAATCCTAGGGGATCATGCATTTATGGTCAAAAATAACAAAATAAATCCTAAAGGGGTAAAATGATCATTTTACATGGTATGTTCAATTTGAGAATTAAAACTAGGATTAAACCTAATTAAAAATTAATCATCATAATTACTTCTAATTAAAACAATTAGTTCTAATTTAACTATTTTAATCCTAATTATAATTAAATCTAACATGTTAATATTTCTAATTAATTTCTAATTAGAAACTAACCTAAATTTAATTATTTCTAAATTCTAATCAAGTTAAATCCTAATTAAAATATCCTAATTAACCTAATTAACAAAAATTAAAAGGCTAAAAAAACAATTAACAAAGTAACAAAACAAAGTTAAAAACAAAATTAAAGGCAATTAAAAGAAATGGGCCAAAGGGGTAGCCCTGAAAATAGAGGTGAAGAAATGATCTGGTGCATGTGCCTTCAAGGTTCAAGGCCCACTGATATGTGACTTCGGTCTTGGGGTGTCTGGGCATAACAGGGATGATGGTGAGGAAATCCAGCTTAGGCCCAACCTACTGAGCCCATGATCAACCAAGGCCACGAATTTCAGCACGTGGAAAATGACATGGACTCGGCAAGAACATGTGGTCACTGGGAAATGGCTCAAATTGAAATTAAAATTGAGTTTAAATGAAAAATCATGCGCGCCATATATGATTAAGCTCAGGTCACCACTTTAAGCACCCTCCACCGTGGGTCACCGCGCCGGAAATCGCTTTTAGCGGTGGTGGCCACCAGAAATGAAAATAAAACCTACCATTAGCATTGTCTTATATTCTAGATCATGAATCCATTACTAATTCCTCAAGATTTCACATCTAACCTCTTAACCGAATCAAACCTATCACAACCCTAAAATTTCAATCACAAATTACACAATCATGAACAAGATTCAAAGCTCCACATGTTAAGGCTTTACATCGGCTTGATGTAAGGTACCACATGGTAACTTAATTGCAGTGACATGATGAAAAGGAACCTACCTCTGAAGCTTAGACTTGCTCTGACGAGTTTTAATCGGAGAAGATGAAGTAGGCGATAAAAAATCACTTGATTAGGTACGATCTTGGATCCTTCTCGATGTATGTTTCTTCTTTTGCTTTCACTTCTTCTTCCAAACTTTTTGTGATATGATTGAATTGAGATTGATTAGGTTCTAAGCTCTCTCTTATTGAATCTTCAATGTGAAACTTCAATGGAGTTTGGAATTGAGCTTTGAGTGTGAGAGGGAGAGGACTCATAGAGAATTTGAGAGCTTGAAGGTGATGATCCAAAAATGCTGAAATGATGATGATGATGATGGTGTTTAAATAGAGATCATGTTCGGATTAGGTGTAGGTTTAGAACTCAGGCTTGGAGTTTGTTATGATTAACTCACTGAGTTAACTGACAACTCAATTAGTTAGTGAATTTCGAACTCAATTCTTTAGGGGATTGAGTGTAATGAGTTTAATTCCGAGTTTGCTTCTGACTGGCACTACAGGTTACAATTTTGGGTGATGACATGTTGTTTAGTTGTTGCAAGGTGAACAAGTAAGCTCAAATATGACTTGCAAATGTAGGTTAATTCTTCTATTCTATTTTGATTCTGGTTGATCCCAAGATAAAGGTGGTTAGCTAGTTATGTGGGTGGTTCAATTAGTTCTAGGGAGTGTTGTGGATCATTTCATGATGGCAGTATTTCATTAGATGCCTTTATAGCTTGTAGCAAGACTGAATTGTTTGAATGTTGGTGTATGCCCAATTGGCATGTGTTACTTATTTTGTACTGACTTGCAGGTTTTTTCCTGGTTTGGTCTGGGGTTCTGATTGCAAGTTGTTTTGTGCATTCATCCTGCAAGTGCATTCATGCCTTGGTGTATATAATAATGCAGTCTTAGTGTCCAGGTTGTGTGCAGGTATGGGCAATGTGGTTTGGATGATTAATTGCAAGGTTTGTTGCAAGCTTGTTGTATTGTTTTACTAGCTTGTGAGCTCATGGTTTTTCCCCTAGGTGAATTGACTGAATGCATTGCTATTGTGGTTGCTTGAATTGACTTGATCATGCTGGATTTTTCTCATTGCATGTCTGAGTTTGTAGCAAGGTATTGCGTTTGTTAGTTTTGTTACTGAAGTTCAGTATGCATTGTTGAATCCTGGTTGTGTGCAGCAGGTCAATATGCATTGTTGACTCTGTCTTGACATGCTTGTGAAGGGTTGTATTCTCATTCATAACATATTTTGCAACATGTCTGCAACACATGATTTAGACTTAGGAATGCAGTGCAACTAGGAACCCCTTCATGTGTATATTTGTGCATCATAGCATGGTTCTGCAACAGTTGGTTTTAGGTAGCAAATTTGTGGCTTGTCTTATGGTAATGATCCTGCCCTGATTTTGACTTTGGCTTGTTATTATAATGGTTTTGATTGGTTCTGATATGTTGCAAGATTTATTCCTAGTTTGCAGACTGATTCAATGATCCTTATGGTTGCATTTCTTTCATCAATCATGTTCAATATTGGTGGTGATAAATAGGTTGAACAATGCACTCAATTGGATAAATTTTGCCTGGACTTTGTTTTTATTTGTGGGTTCTGACCTGGATCAGCTTGAAGCAATACATTGAGCAATGTTGATGTGGAACTGGTCATCATTCATTCTGCAGCAGGTGAATGGCTTACATTTCTGACTTGGTGTGTTCATTGCTGCATTGCAAGTTCATGGTTTTAGAATTCTAACTTGCTTTCTTCAAAAGCATGGCCATGTCATCTGGCTTGTTCATGAAGCAACAATGAATCATGGGATTGAAATGGAAGATTAGAATGAAGCAAGTAGGATTAGGTTTAGGGAAGATGTGAGTTGGCTTTGGTCAAAGTTGACCAAAAAGTCAAATGTTGACCAAAGTCAACACTTGGTCAAAGTTGCCCAAATTTCTAATTTTTCATGTAATGATCAGTGTAATGGATTGTAGTGACTCTTTGAATGAAATTGATTTGTTTTGGAATTGGATCTTATACATGTATGATCTTGAATGAACTTGAACATATCATGAACCATTGTTTGAACAAGTATGAAAAGGATTGAAAATGGCTTGAACATGACTTATGATGAAAGGTATTGAAGTGAATGAACCATTAACATGAATCGATGGACATGACTTGGATGAATCATATTAGGCTTTAGAAAACTTGAATGGACAACGATAAACATGAATCAAAGATCCATGGACCAAACACCAAGCATTAAGAATGCCATGAAATGGACTTGGATGATCTTTACCAAATGAAACCAAGAAAATAATGGACTAGGCACTTGAAATGTCCGAATGAAATATCACGGGATAGAATCAAAGAATGGAAGTTATAGGACCAAAGGCTTGAGCTAGGACCAATGGACTTAGGCACAAATGAATGGAACCAAACCAAATAATCAACGTGATTGAACCAAAAACAAGAGGTTATTGGGGGACAATGATCAAGCAAGGGTACCAAACACACAATGGGTGAAGAAATGGATGGAACTAGGGTTTGGGGCTATCCAGATGAAAAGTCAAGCCTCATGACCAAATCCTCCTTGATTGGGGTTACATGAAACATGCCCTTCAACCAAGGTCTTTGAATCAATCATGATGCTTCACAGACAAATATTCAATGGATAAACTCCCCAGTTAGGGTTTTGATAACCAAGACAAGATCCAGAGAAACTCCAAAAGTCCTCATAACCATATCATCAAGAATTAGGGTTTGAAGGCCCTAGGGAGTGCCTTGATTAAGGTCTGGTTGAACCTACAACTCCAAGATCATACATTTAGGATTTTACATCCCATATGTTTTGATTAATACTCAATGACATGCCTTGAAGGTCTAATCCAAACACAAACCCTAGATTTGCAAGCCAAGAGCTTTGAATCTCTAATGATCCACTAATGGATGAATGATGCATATGAATGAAGCATGAATGTATACATATAATTCCCAAGTCAAAGGTTGAATGAAAAGATGAAAAGGGGAGGGCAAATTTGGGGTACAATAACTGCCCTTATTTAATCTTCTTGAACCTGAATGGTCAAATTGCGATAGCCTTTCGGATATTCTAGGTAGAAGAGGATTAAATACTAACGTATCCAAAAATTTGCCCGTTGAGAATGGTCATACTGCTGAGGTACATATATCTTTTTGATATTCTTTGGGGAAATTGTGGACGGAGAGTATGATATGTATGTTGCATGATGTATGCTTTATTTTCATGATGTATGAGTGTTTATATAGTCAGATGGATGTCATTCACGGGGTATAGTTCTTTGGTATGGAGGGAACTTCGACTTGTCATCAATTATACCAAAGGAACTGATGTTGTGAAGTCAAAGGGTTAACACTACTGCTGAGGATCCACTTGACCTTGTTGAGGAATATAAGGATATATGATCTAACCGGGGAATCATCAAGACGACTGCATGCGTTTAAGCAAAACTTTCAAACTACCGGTCATTTTTTAAGCTTTTCGGGAGTTTACAGCAATGCCTAAAGTTTTCTTTTAATGTAGCTTTTATTATTCCCCAAGATTTTGAAACATTATGTGATTAAAATAAATCAGTTATTTCACAAACAAAATGCAGGAGCAGCAAAAACCATTGATAAAAGGAACTGAATTTTATTGATCATGAACAAAACTGTACATATGGTGTGTACAAATATGCAAACATCCTTAAAGAGGACATCACAAAAATTGAAGAATCAAAGAAATGGCAATGGGAAATATTTTTGTATTTTTCCATTGATTACAACATTGGATGTTATCCACTGTAGGGTCTGAATCCCAAGATCTTGCTTTGATTGACGATGATTGAATTGATCTTTGACCGCCTGAGATCTAGCTTGTAGTGTAGTAGGCTCCAGGATCATAGTCAATGCCTTTATCCCTAACTTTTTCGTGGACATTTTCTATTCTTTTCGTCCACCGACATGCTCCTTTTTGCCTAAGTTGCCCTTTCGATTTTTTGACTTAGCGAGCTTTATATTTTTATTTGTTCTCTAACTTTTGCATGGACAATTCATTTTTTGGTCCATCGGGATAACCATTTTTTTCTAGATTAATTTTGTGAGAATTAATCTAGCGGGCTTTTATCATCATTTCTTTTTAGGCACATTATTTTTTGACTATGTTTGCGTTCACCGGAGATGGCAAATATTCCCCATCCATTATGGTGAGGATTAGAGCTCCACCTGAGAAAGCCTTCTTAATGACAAAATGTCCTTCATAGTTGGGAGTCCATTTGCCCCGAGGATCTGAGTGAATAACAGAATACCTTTTGAGCACAAGTTCTCATGTGTGATACTCACGAGGGATAACTTTCTTATCAAAAGCTCGTTTGAGGCGTCTTTGGTTCAACTGAGCATGGCGAACAGTTGTCAAACACTTTTCTTCAATCAGATTCAGCTGGTCATACAGAGATTGAACCCATTCAGCTTCATCAAGTCAGCTTCCATGATGACCTTGAGTGAAGGAATCTCGACTTGAATTGGTAGAACAACTTCCATCCCATATGCTAATGAGTACGGAGTTGGCCCAGTGGATATGCGAACTAAGGTCCTATAACCGTGCTGAGCAAAAGGTAGCATTTCATGCCAATCCTTATACGTATTTACCATTTTCAGGATGATTCTCTTGATGTTCTTATTAGCTGCTTCTATGGCTCCATTCATCTTGGGCTGGTATGTGAAGAGTTGTGGTGCTCGATCTTAAATTTTTTGCACAACTCCTTCATTATATTGTTGTTGAGATTATTGGCATTGTCAGTGATGATATTGCTAGGAATTCCATAGCGGTAGGTTATCTCTTTCTTAATAAACTGAGTAACCACCTGTCGAGTGACATTTCCATATGAAGCAGCTTCGACCCATTTCGTGAAGTAATCGATAGCGACTAGGATGAATCGATGACCATTGGAAGTTTTAGGTTCTATCATCCCAATCATATCAATACCCCACATAGAGAAGGTCCATGGAGACGTGAGAACATTCAACGGAGTTGGTGGCACAAATATCTTGTCACCATATATTTGACATTTGTGGCATCTTCTAACAAAGTTGTAACAGTCAACCTCAATTATCGTCCAGTAATACCCCGTCCAAAGGATCTTCTTGGCCATAGCGGGACCTTTCACATGTGCACCCTCGCAACCTTCATGTATAGATTTTATGATTGTGCTAGCTTCATGTCTATCCACGCATCTGAGCAGCACGAAATCATATTTTCTCTTGTATAACACATCACCATTTAAGAAGAACTTGGAAGAGAGTCTCCTCAAGGCCTTCTTATCAGTAATGGATAAACCCTTGGGATATTCTTGTTTCTCCAGAAATGTCTTTATGTCGTAGAACCAGGGTTTATCATCAGGATCTGCCTCAATTTTTAGACAATGTGCTGGTTCATCTAAGTGGTTGATATGGATAGTAGATGCTTCATTCTTCCATTTGACTTTAAACATAGATGCCAACGTAGCTAGAGTATCTGCTAACTGATTCTCTTCCCTAGGAATATGATGAAAAGAGACTTCATCAAAGTAGGGTATGAGTTTTCTGATATGCTCCTTATAAGGTATCAACTTGTTATCCTGAGTTTCCCAATCACCTTTTACCTGACTTATTACCAAAGCTGAATCTTCGTATACTTCAAGAATCTTGATCCTTAAGTCGATGGTCGCGTCCATACCATAGATACATGCCTCGTATTCTGTCATATTGTTGGTGCAGTCAAAGCATAATCTAATGGTGAATGGAAGATGGAAACCAGTTGAAGAAGTAATAACTGCACTTATCCCATGACCATGAGCATTGGAAGCACCATCAAACACGAGCATCCATCGCGATCCTGGTTCCGGGACTTCCTCGAGGTTTACCTCGTGACCTGGAATAGTAAAATCTCTGATAAACATGATGTCTTCATCTAGAAAGCCAAACCTCAACGGTTGATAACCTTCCACAAGTAAATGAGCGAGGTAGTCATACAAAACACTCCCCTTTATTGCTTTCTGAGTCACATACTGGATATCATATTTGGTTAACAACATTTTCCACCAAGCAATTCTACCAGTAACAGCAGGCTTTTCAAATATATACTTTATCTGATCCATTTTTTATATCAATAAAGTAGTATGGCACACCATGTATTGTATCAAGCGTCGAGCAACCCAAGCACAATAAGTATTCTCTAAAAGTGAGTATCTGGTCTCACATTCAGTGAATTTCTTGTTGAGGTAGTATATCGCATGTTCTTTCTTTCCCGTGTCATCATGCTGACCCAAAACACAACCCATTGATTCATCGAGTATTGTGAGGTACATAATAAGAGGCCTACCCGGAACCGACGATATGAGGATTGGTGGTTCTTACAAGTACTTTTTTATTTTGTCGAATGCCATTTGAAAATCATCATTCCATACAATCGATTGATTCTTCCTTAATAATTTGAATATCAGTTCACAGGTAGCCGTTAAATGTGATATGAATCTGGGAATATAATTTAGTCAACCAAGGAAACCTCAAACTTCTTTTTCTGTTTGGGTAGGTGGCATATCTTGGATGGATATAACTTTGTCGGGATCAACCTCAATACCTTTCTGACTGACTATGAAACCTAATAGCTTACTAGATCAGACCCCAAAATTGCAATTTTATTGGATTCAAATGCAACTTGAACTTCTGAAGCCTGGAAAACAACTTCCTCAGGTTTTCTAAATGATCATCTTCAGTTCTGGATTTGGAAATCATGTCGTCTACATAAACCTCGATCTCTTCATGAATCATGTCGTGAAAGAGGGTTACCATGGCACATTGATATGTTGCCCCTGCATTCTTCAAGCCAAACGACATTACTTTGTAGCAGTAAGTTCCCCAAGGTGTGATGAAAGTTGTCTTCTCCATATCATTTAGCGACATCTTTATCTGATTATACCCTGAGAAACCATCCGTGAAGTAAAAGATGGAAAACTGAGTTGTATTATCAACCAAAACATCAATATGAGGCAAAGGGAAATCATCCTTGGGGTTAGCTTTATTAAGGTATCGGTAATCTACACATATTCTGACTTTGTTGTCTTTCTTCAGAACTGGAACGATATTAGCAACCGACTGTGAATACTCAGAAATAGCTAAAAAGCCAGCGTCAAACTGCTTATTAAACTCTTCCCTAATCTTGAGTGCCATGTCGGGTCTGGTCCTTCTGAGCTTCTGCTTGACTGGAGGACATTCAGGCTTGAGTGGAAAGTGATGTTCAAAGTGTTGGTGTATAATCTTGGCATATCTTGATATGACCAAGCAAAGACGTCAACATATTAATGTAATAACTTGACCAACTCAGAGTGTACATGCTTGACAAGAGATGCCCCAATCTTCTTTTTTATTAGTTTCAGACCCAAATTAATGACATCCACTTGTTTTTTGTATGATTGAATCTCTTTTTCTTCGTGCTCAAGGAGCCGTGCTAGTTCAGCCGGTAATTCACAATCTTCCTCACTGTCATCTTCATCTTGGTTAATTGGAAATCCAGACTTACAGTTGATTCTTGCCATGTTTTTATCAATGGTTTTATTTGCTCTGCATGTTATGAGCTTATTTTTAGTATGATTTTTAATAAAGTGGAAAAAGAAAAAGAAACTTTTGCCATTTCATTTTTGTGAAAAAGTAAAAATAACTGAAAGAAAAGGAACACAAATTTTGCATACAAAAAGTACTTTCTTTATTGAATCACATAATACTTTTAAACATGGGGGCCCTTACAAGATATCATTTTGTCTCGGGAAAAGACAAGGGATTGAGAAAACAAAATGCATTACGTTTTCTCTGAATACACTATAGGAATAATGGAAGTTGTCCAGTTGGTGAGCTTGAATCCTGGAGGACATCTGCGTACAAGACTGGGAGTCTTAGGTTTGCTGCCACTAGATTCTTCGATGACTGCCACGGTGTGATCTCTTTGGAAGCCTGCACTGCTGAGTTTGATCGAGTTGAATTGTTTCTTCTCCGGGCTTGCTTTGCATGCTGACGGATGATAGCCAATACCGAATTTGTCGCGCTTCTCTGCCACATTAACGACTTTACCCCAACTGGATAATGGACCTTTTTCCAGAGTCTGCTTGGCGCTTTTGACTGAAGAAAGAATGGTAGTAGATGACTGATCATGATTAGCAGTAGTTGAACTGACCTCTTCAAACTCTAAATAATGGAGTGGAATCTCAACAATCCCTTCATCTGTCTCGACATATCTAAACAAAGAAAGTTCACTAACCAACAAGTATTCTTCGCATATACTATAACCAACTTGTCATCAATTAAGAATTTCAACCTTTGGTGCAGTGTAGAAGTGACTGCCCCAACAACATAAATCCACAGTCTACCCAGCAAACAACTGTAGGCCAGGTTAATGTCCGTGACTTGAAAGGTGATACTGAATTGGTGAGGTCCAACACAAATGGGTAGATCCACTTCCCCAATGACTTGTCTTCTGGAGCCATCAAAAGCTCGAACAATCAGTGAACTAGTCCTCATCTCGTGCCCCTTAAACTATAATTGACTTAATGTAGATTTTGGCATTACATTAAGTGAAAAACCAATATCGACGAGAACTCGAGATAGTAAGGATTCTGTACACATGACTGAAATATGTAATGTTTTATTGTGAGCATTTCTCTCATGAGGTAATTCTGCTTCATTAAATCCTAAGTACTTGCTAGCGGTGATATTTGCAATCACGTCATCAAATTGATCGACCGTGATATCTTGCATCACATGAGCAATATTCAGGACTTTCAATAATGCTTTACAGTGAGACTCAGAACTCAAAGTAAAGACAAAATGGAGATTTTGGAGGGAGTCTGACCCAATTGATCAACAATCTTGAAGTCACTCTTCTTGATCAATTTGAGGAATTCTTGGGCTTATTCAAAAGTGATACTTTTCTTGTGACCTTCAACATGTTTGTCTTCAACCATCGGCCCCTTACCCTTAGAAGTCTCAGATTCTGCAACCTTATTGGCAATAACCTTTGTTGGTACTGGAACATTTGTCATGGTCGGAGTGGCGGGTACAGATGCCCCTGCTTGCGGAGGAGGAGTGGGAATGACATTCTCCTTAGGCGGGACAACTGTGGGTGATAGAGACACCCTAAGAGTGTATTTTGGAGCGAATACATAGCCACTACGAGTCATGCCTCCCGCTCCAGTTATATTAACAATTTCAGTGTCAGTGATTTGGATCTCTTTTCCGCCCATATACGTCTTCGTTTCATACTTCTAAGGCACCGCCTTGGTGTTCTGATACAGGAGCGGACTAGGAACACGGATATGAATCAAATGAATTCTCTTGGGAGGAGCTTCAACCTTCTTCTTCCTGTACAAAATG
This sequence comes from Lathyrus oleraceus, assembly GCF_024323335.1. Taxonomy (NCBI): domain Eukaryota; kingdom Viridiplantae; phylum Streptophyta; class Magnoliopsida; order Fabales; family Fabaceae; genus Lathyrus; species Lathyrus oleraceus. The sequence continues at coordinate 116,326,362 of NC_066579.1, forward strand.
GTTATAGGCCCAATCACTGCAATCTCTTCAACTGCCTTAGATCTAGAAAACTGTATCAGCCTTTGATTCATCAACTGTTGCACACAGCCCTTCAGGTCATTACAATTATCTAAATCAGATTTACGCACAACGTAGTCTTCATGATTACCAACTAGAAACTCAAACGGTTCAAGCTTTTTCAACACTACTGACATTAGAGTCTTCATATCGTCAACCCTCTTAACAGATTATGCGATTTCCTCTTTGATCACAACACTGATTGCTAGGCCACCATGATTAGGCAGAGGGTTTGTTTTCACATTAGGATTTTCTTATGAGAAAGACAAAACCTTCTAATTAATCAATTCTTGGATTTTGTTTTTGAGGGTCCAACAGTCTTCTGTAGAATGTCCTATGTACCCCGCGTGAAAGGCGCATGAGGCATTAGGATTGTGTTTTAGATGGTATGGAGGAATGACTAGTGGGATTTCCCTTGGCATAATAGCCCATACATGGATCAAATATGGCACCAATTCAAGATGATCAAGATGGGGACGTTTGCCAAAGTTATTCATGTTATTCTGGCCTCGACCTCGGCCCCTGTTATCACAAGTATTATATTGATTCTGAGTGTTCTGAGCCAGTGTTGGTTGCTGATTGCGGTTATGTGGTTGATACTGACACGAAGGTTGTTGATACCGAGCGATGGCCACATAAGGATACAGATAATATGACATGGGAGTCGTAGGAAATTGATATTGAGGGTGGACACTTGCCGTTACAACACTTATCTCCCCTTCTTTCTTTTTCATAAAGCCCCAATGCGGCTTCAGATTCATAGTCTGTTGAGCGGTAGTACCTACGACCTTTCATGATTTCAACCCATTTTCGACATGTTCACCAATAGTCACTGTGTCTGTGAAATTAGTGGAAGAACTATCGATCATTTTCTCAAAATACATCCCCTGAAGAGTATCCATGAAGATGCCGACGAGTTCATTATCTGACAAAGCTGGTCTGACCCTAGAAGACATTTCACGCCAATGTTGAGCATACTCTTTAAAAGTCTCACTAGATTTATGTGCCTAATTTTGTAGCTGCTATAGCGGTAAATTCATGACCATTAAGCTATGGATAAACTTGTTGTCAATAAAACCATAGTCACCACCGCACTTTTATTGTTTCCAAAGGAAAAGGGAAAAGTACGAACAAAACCCAAAGATAAGAAGTTTTCAAATCAAAACTAAGAAAATGCCAAAGATTACAGGTAAGGGGGATGGTTACACAGAGGGAAGGTGTTAGCATCCAAAGTGTCCTAGGTACTCCTAGAGAGCCCTTTTTTGTGTGCATATGTTTTTTGGTATAAATGATGTTTGATAAAATATAGAGTGTGGGGATGAGAAAATAATTCATTGATTATATTTTGTGTTTGACAAGACATTCGGTCTTATGCCTACGTACCAACATAAAAATTGAGGGATAAAAACCCTGTAGTTCGTGGTAAAAACTTCAAAGAAGTTAGTGAATTGATTTTAATAAAAAGTTTAAATGAAAAGGCACAAAAGGCTAAAGGTTTGAATGGGGTTGTTAGTTCTTTTTGTCTTTTGAAATTTAAGTCAACATGGTTAAGTTTATTTACAAATTTGATTTAAGAAAAGAAGTTCAAAAATTCAATGGCATAAAGCCAAAGCTTCTAATCACTGAAACATGTCTAAGTTTGAAATCACAAGCAAAGAAGGTTTTTGAAAGGAGGGAGAGATGATAATGCAAAAATGTATCGTATATTTGACGTAACATGCATTGCTTTTTACTTGATTTTCCATAGTATTACGCCGTATTTTGTGTTTATTTCAGGTATTTATCAAATAAGAGATGTATAGGCAAGCGAAGAGGAAAATAGAAAAAAGGAAAGAAAAAAGAGAAGAAAATGGATCAAAATAGGAATAGTGGCGCCCACCACACTTGGAAGGGTGGCACCCATCACAATTGGAAGAGTGGCGCCCTCCACAAGGTTTTAAGAAGTGGTGGCGCCCACCACACTACATTTAGGTGGCACCCACCATACTACATGAAGGTGGCGCCCACCTCACACGAAGTGGCGCCCGCCACGAGGACCATATTAGGGTTATGGCAGCCACCACCAACCCGATCCTCCTTGTTTTTCTCCACACTTTTTTCCATGACCGTTTCTTACTTTTTCAACCAACCGCTCCCCACCAATAGATATCCAAGGCTACTTTTAAGGAGAGTGGGGAGTATATAAGGAGAAGTGAGTCTTCACGGACGAGTGTGCATTTTTCCAGTCAGATTCTTGTTGTTAGATTTTCTTAGGCAGATTCCTACCTTGTAAAAGCAATAGATTCTCCACATCAGGGACTATTGCAATTATTGTTTAAGCAACTGAATTTGATTGTAACGGTGTACCCGATTGCCAAAGCATGCCGACATTGTTTAATTTGAAGAATCAGTATTCATTCTAAGTTCTCGATTTATATTCTAGGTTTTATTTTTATTGCATTTTTTATTGCTTATGCCTTATCGTATGCTCGAGTATCTAAATATCATGTCTGTTCCCGGATCCATGTCCGGCTAAACCAAAAGGTATCAGTATGTAAAGACCGTCGAAACGACGGGATTCATAAATAATTGGTGTTGGCTTTTATAAAATATTATTTTTTGGTTTTAGTTTCTTGTTTTAAATTCAAAATTGTTTTTCATACGAGATTACAAAGCAAACAAACGTTACGGTCAATAAGAACGAGAGTTTGAGATTTTAACCGGATAGCTGAAACTAGTCATTAATCCTAAACACAGCGAGAGCGCTTTAGGATTAATTAGACTTTATCTATTTTCAAAAATTACTTTTAAATTCAAATGAGACCGCGAAAGCCAAGCATTCTGGCTTAAGAGTATGGTCAGAATCAATAAAAACGAGAGTGTGAGACAAAGTCTTTTAAATAAATAATTTCTACTGGAGAATATTTTGATCTTTAAGATTACACCAACTATCTATCGAATCCCCTAAGTTTGATGTGTTACATACCGATATCCCGATATTAAATATCTTTATTAATATTCTGTTCTCGTTATAGTTATTTCTCTTTGTCCCTCCACTCTTAGAAAGATCCTCAGCCTTAGATTTACATAGTAACATTAGATAACGGTACATTCGATTATTAGTCCTTTGGGTTCGATAATCTTTAAAACTATGCGATAAGACTGTGCACTTGCAGTCACGAATCCCATAGACTTACTAAGTCACGCGATCAAGTTTTTGGCGTCGTTGCTTGGGACTAATTTAGTCGATATCGTAGCTCCAGTGTTACCCAGTATAGACTAAGGCACTCTTTTCTCTATTACTATGTATCACCCAAATTTTCTCTACAATTATCACTCCCAGTATTTTGAGGAATCGCAAGATTCCTATAAATCCAACCTGGAAATATTAATGGAGGATTTCATTGCGACACAAACTCACTCTAGGATAGAATTTATGATGGAACTCTTTGTGGCTACACAAACTCTTTAGAATGAAGAATTTAGAAAACAAAGTCTCTATACCAATGAAACCCTTAGGCAACTGAACACTATGGTTGAGTCCCTCGTAACCCACAACGAGGCATTGGAGACTCAAATCTCCCTACTTGCGCAGACACCTCTAGGACCCTTCCCTGAGAAACATGCAGATGTTGTAACATTTGTGAGTGAAAAATCTATCGAAAATCCTAAGGAGAGTGATAATGAGGAGGGTTCAGGTGAGAAAAGAGTAGAGATTGAGAAAGATCCACCGACACCACTCGAAAGGGAGGTTGTCGAAGAGGTAGAGAAGGAAGCACTATGTGTTGTTCCTCCTCCCTATAAATCACCAATTCCTTTCTCGCGAAGGTCTGTGGAAGTTAAGGTAGACCCCAAATCCGAAAGGTATGAGGAGTTATTGGAAAATATCCATACCAATGCACCTTTATTTGAGATCCTGAATAAGAAGAGAAAATTAGAAGACCGTGAAACTAGGGAACTCATTAGTATTAAAAGGGGCAAGTTAGACTTTGAGATGGTGGATGAAAAAATTGAACCCAAACCTGAAAAGCTAGCTCTCAGGATAGAGCCAGAACCATCACCACAAGTTCATAAGGATAAACTACCTCGCAGAAGAAAAAGAAGAAAAGGTGATGGATATGAGAGATGGCTTGATAAGTGGCCATGTAAATTGAGGATAATTAAAAGTTTGACCGAGGATTCATCCTCGAAAGAACCACCATGAGTACTTACACTCCCGATTCGCCGCGATATTGAGGTAAAACATAGCGAATATTTCTTGTTTTATTAATGCCATTTTTTTATCTATCCACTTTTATTTCTTATTTTTCATAAAGTCAATCAGTATTTTTCTTTATTGTTAACCATTACTAACCGAATGCTATTATCTACTTAAATTTATCTAGCTACTGACCATCACGATGCAACAAGTAGATTACATGAACATAGTCTTTAGAGGCAAAGGTCAAAGGAGATGCTTTGAGTCCCTAGCTCAGAGAGAAATGGCACTAACCATATACCTCGATGGACATACCATGATCAAGTTAGGTATAAGAGACATTATTATGTTCCTGATTAACCAAATTGGCTGGGATACCTTTGCTATCAAAAGAAAACTTAGTTCCTACCGTAGGTTAACCTTAGAATTCCTAAGCTCCCTAGTTTACCTGCCAAACCATGGTATGGGATTTAACAAAGGCCTCATCACCTTTAGGATGTTCGATATTGAGTATCGCTACACTCATAGAGAAATAGCTAAACTCCTAGGATGCCCTAATGGTCCTGATACCTTTACCATCACCCAGGAAGACAGGCTTGTAGACCTTGAATTAGATTACCTTTGGGGTAGCATTACAGGAAACAACCATCCCGAGCCGGATCTCATGCATTCCGAGAACATCAACAACCTTGCCATTCGTTACTTTCATAAGATCCTAGCTCACACCCGATTTGGAAAGGAACAAAACATAACCTCCGTGTCCAAAGACGAGCTCTTTATAATGTATTGTGCATCACATGCCCGTCCTGTTAACGTCGTTACATTTATGATAGCTAACTTAGACCGTATAATGCAAGATAACCATGTACCAATCTTAGTAGGGGGCTTAGTGACAATGATCGCAAATGCCATTGGACTGAGACAACCACTTATCAGACTTAACCCTCTAGGTGGAATACGACCAATGAACATCCAATTCTGTTTCAACACTGGTATCATTAGAAACCTGGTACCGAATGTGTTTGAATTTCTGATTAATCGCCAAGTAGTACACCTCTTTACCCTGCCAGACCATAGGACGAGTGTACATGATAGGAATAACTTGCTCTTTGATTTGGATGGACCACCAGATGTACCACCCTCTCCTCTAGAGACACCCCAAATCTATGACCATTATGATACCTATCTCTCTGGCGCTGAATCACGCGCCCCTGTTATACCTGTTGCACCTCCTACCAATCATGTTGCTGCCATCGATGTTGTCCAGACCGACATCGCCAATCTGAGAGGCGAGCTGAGCACTTTGCGCGTGGACCTCCGCGACTTTTTGGATGTAGTGACAGAGAACCTGAATCACATTTACCAACACTTCTACTTGTTTGCTCCTCGTGCCAGCAGTCGCCGTAATGGCTAATTCATATGAATATTACTGATTTACTGACATTGATTTTAGATTTTATTTTCATGTTTGGAATTTTATTGTTGTTTTTACACATTGGGAATTTTTAATTATTTCATTCTTATCTAGTAGACGAATTATATTATTCTTTCCTATCTTCCTCATTCTTTTCTTTTTCGATTTTATGTTTTAATTTCATTCTACCATATCCTATTTAATCCTTACTTATCACTTCTATGTATCTTGTTTTTCTTTCACTTAATTATACAATAACTATTAAATGCTGGTCAATTAAAATTCACATGCAAAAGCTGTGGTCAAAGAAAAGTATGCAGGGTCAAAAAGGGAATACATGGGAACACACAACACTGCATGTGGCGCCTGCCACACACAGGCTATGGCACCCATTTGCACACTATGGCTCCCGCCTCACCCTCATAGGGGCGCCCTCCATACACACACAAAGTGGTGCCAGCCACTCCTTCAATCCTTATGCTCACGCTGATGTGCTGTTGTGCAATTAATTCCTTAATTTCCTTGTCCCATGCATGCTAGACATTGTAATAAAACTTCTTCAACCACTTTCAAATTCTTTGACCGAGGCATTGAAATCCATTCAATTTCATTAATTAATTTCCAACCACCATCACCCCTATATAAACCACCAATATAACCTCACAAAAGCATACCTCTCATAAACGTAATTCTCCTCTTTCTTGCTACATTCTTACTACACGAGTAGTGGGAATTTCAGTCATGGCACAAATGAGAGAATACAAAGTATTACTCAGAAACGACGACCCAGATGAATTGCAGGAAGAAATTTACACGGCTCTAAGCGCAAGAGAAATCAAATCAATAAGGTACGTCGATGAACCCTGCTTAATAGCCTTAGTAATTCTCGATAGTGTTAATCATATGCTAAATACTTTAAGTTTAAATTATTTCCTATCTTTTAAAGACCTGGTACATGCCCAGTTAACACTAGAATTCCTTAGTTCGCTAATTTTTAGTCCCGCACCCAACACAAACTATTCCAGTGGGACTGTCCAGTTTCGCTTGTTCAATATAGAGTATGCTTTTACCTTTGCCCAACTAGCGGACCTGCTACAATTCCCCCATGGGGATGACGTAGTCAGTGAGGTCCCAGATACTGAAGGTTGGCAGCATGCCTTCCAACCATTTTGGAGGGTAATAACAGGTACAGTAACCCACAATTTTGAGGGAAACAAAGCCACTTTAATTCATAATCCAATTATTCGTGATTTCCGCAAAATATTGGCATGCACCATTTTTGGCCGATCCAACTCTAACAAGGTGAACGAAAAAGAACTCTTTTATCTGTTCGCCACTTTTGTGCCACAAAAGGTAAATACCGTCCCTTTCATGTTCTCTCACATGCAAGCTATTGTCAATGCGAGGAGAGGGCCAATTATTTTTGGAGGTTTAATAACCTGAATAGCCAGAGTCCTAGGACTCGAAGATAAATTCTCCCGACTAACTCCGCTACCGCCTCGTGCCATTGACATTGACATGACGAGGAGCATGAAATTGGTAAAACGGAGGAAAGACGGTAAGTTTCACCTAATGGTTGCAAATAATGTTTTTCAAGATTTCATCCGCTCAAACCCAATTCGCACAGATGTGCGCAACCCGGAAAATTATTGCTATATTCATGATCCGGTCCCTAACTAAGTCCCCGCACACATTCTTGAGAATGTAGCTGCTGGCGGGGACACCGATGATGATTATATTCAGGAGCAAGCTGCTCCCACTACTGACACACACCCGCACACCACACATATGTCTTCTGAAAATGTTGCAGGTACATCATCCAGCCAAAGACCCAGAAGAAGAAATGGGGCACTTGCCACCCTGGATGACATCTATGCTAAACTGTTGCGGCGTAGCGAATTAGACGCTCAACGCGACCAACAATTTCAAAACATGGAAGCTCAGCAAACAAAAATGATGCAAATGTTTCGCCAGGTGCAGCATGACCAACATGATTATGCTTTCAGGACTGAACAAAACATGTCTGGTCTGATTGATGAAATGGCAGCATTGACAGTGCGTGTGGAGGATCTACAAGAATATGCCTATTATGTGGGTACACCACCTCACCAACCTGGAAATGGTGGACATGGACAAACACGGGGCAGACGGCGCCAGTAGCAGGCTACCCAGGTTCTACCTTTCTTTCCTATATTATGTCGTTGTATTGGGGATAATGCTCGGTTTAAGTATGGGGGAGGAAGCTTTACCGCTTTTATTTATCGCTTTCTAGGTAGATTTAAATTATTTCCTTTTGTTATTTTATTTATTAAATTGTTAAGTGTTAGTTACGTCAAATATCATTGCACTGTCGTGTCTTTATGCGTGGTTTCCGTTGTTTACTGATTCTCCCATTTGCTTAAGCCATACCAATTTTTTGCAAAAATCTTGACTTAGAAACATAGTACATCTTTTGAAAATTTTAAACTATAAATAAAACTTAGGTTGAATTGTAGAGATTTAAAAAAACTTTACAAGATCGGTACCGTTTTAACACCTTAAATCTCCCAAGTATAAGATTGATTTGAGTACTTGTCATGCCATAGCCCTAAATTCTATCCCTTAACATTACTTAAGTAGTTTATCTAGTAGTCAACACCATCCTAAGCAAACACTACGCAAGAAGTCGATGCAAATAAGTGTGTGATCTCAGGCTTAAAAGAGAAAAAGATTGACAAAATGTATGAAAAATGTTGTTCCTTCTATGTTAGGTGACCTTCACCCGGTCATTTAACCCAACGATATAACCATCTTTAACTGTTATTTGAGCCAAAGTGAGAAAAAGAGATAAATAAATAATGATGAGATCATAATCACTAACTAATTATCTTGCTATGAATGTGAAAGGATAACGGGCTTAATGTGATTGCACTATAATGAAAAAGGATAAAAAGAAGGATTAGTAAGGTAGGCTTAAGCATGATGACATGATTCAGATTGGTTTGTATAAGAGGGAGACTTATGATTGTACGATTGCGACTATGTGTTCCAACGATACCCTTAGTGTGGATGTTAGTACCTGTTGACGCAATTCCTAACCGAAGTAGAATTTGTAGGCTAGAATGAGTATCCGAATGCAACTGTGTTTTTCACTAGTCTTGATACTGTATGCTGCAGAATTTTACAAAACTCTTTTATTCATGTACGCAGCATTTGCTTGAGGACAAGCAAAGGTTTAAGTATGGGGGAGTTTGATAATGCAAAAACATATCGTATATTTGACGTAACATGTATTGCTTTTTACTTGATTTTCCATAGTATTACACCGTATTTTATGTTTATTTCAGGTATTTATCGAATAAGAGATGTCTAGACAAGCGAAGAGGAAAATAACAAAAAGGAAAGAAAAAAGAGAAGAAAATGGAGCAAAATAGGAATAGTGGCACCCACCACACTTGGAAGGGTGGCGCCCACCACAATTGGAAGAGTGGAGCCCACCACAAGGTTTTAGGAAGTAGTGGATCCCACCACACTACATTTAGGTGGCGCCCACCACACTACATGAAGGTGGCGCCCACCTCACATGAAGTGGCGCCAGCCACGAGGACCAGATTAGGGTTGCGGCAGCCGCCACCAACCTGATCCTCCTTTTTTTCTCCACACTTTTCGCCACGACCGTTTCTTACTTTTTCAACCAACCACTCCCTACTAGTAGATATCCAAGGCTACTTTTAAGGAAAATGGGGAGTATATAAGGAGAAGTGAGTCTTCACGGACGGGTGTGCATTTTTCCAGTCAGATTCTTGTTGTTATATTTTCTTAGGCACATTCCTACCTTGTAAAAGCAATAGATTCTCCACATCAGGGACTATTGCAATTATTGTTTAAGCAACTGAATTTGATTGTAACGCTGTACCCGATTGCCAAAACATGCTAGCATTGTTTAATTTAAAGAATCAGTATTCATTCTAAGTTCTCGGTTTATATTCCAAGTTTTATTTTTATTGCATTTTTTATTGCTTATGCCTTATCGTATGCTTGAGTATATGAATATCATGTCTATTCCCGGATCCATGTTTGGCTAAACCAATAGGTATGGGTATGTAAAGACCTTCGAAACGACGAGATTCGTAAATAATTGGTGTTGGCTTTTATAAAATATTATCTTCCGGTTTTAGTTTCTTATTTTAAATTCAAAACTATTTTTCGTACTAGAGTACAAAGCACACAAAGGTTACAGTCAATAAGAACAAGAGTTTGAGATTTTAATCGGATAGCTGAAACTAGGCGTTAATCCTAAACACAACGAGAGGGATTTAGGATTAATTAGACTTTATCTATTTTCAAAAATTACTTTTAAATTCAAATGAGACCGCGAGAGCCAAGTATTCTGGTTTAAGAGTATGGTCAGAGTCAATAAAAACGAGAGTGTGAGACAAAGTCTATTAAATAAATAATTTCTATTGAAGAATATTTTGATCTTTAATATTACACCAACTATCTATCGAATCCTCGAAGTTTGATGTGTTACATACCAATATCCGGATATTAAATATCTTTATTAATATTTTGTTCTCGTTATAGTTATTTCTCTTGGTCCCTCCACTCTTAGAAAGATCCTCAACCTTAGATTTACATAGTAACATTAGATAACGATACGTTCGATTATTAGTCCTTTGGGTTCGATAATCTTTAAAACTACGCGATAAGACTGTGCATTTGCAGTCACGAATCCCATAGACTTACTAGGTCACGCGATCAAGTGATCTTAAAATTTAAGAAGTGGGAGGAGATGAAGGGACTATCTTAAGCAAAGTTTAAAAGTTAAGAGTTGAAAAGATCTTACCAATGGGATGCATTCCAACAGACAAGAATGTCATATAGAAACCCATTTTCCTTTGGACTTTAGCAAGCAACAAGCAATAAGCAATGAGCAATATCGAAGCATCATATGAAGACCAGGACATTAAATAAAGATATCCATATCCAAGCAAGCACTCCAATAGCTAGCAGTTTTCAGTGTCTTCCCATGTAACAGATGAAACATTCCTTGATCAACTCAAAACAAAACATCAGACATAGACAATAATAACAAAATAAATAAATAAATAAATACAAAGACAAAGTAGCAGATGAATCAAAGAGATCAAGGTCTTGCATCATATGAAAGTCACTGTCAAAGATAGTTCATTCTCAGATGTTGGCATTGGCCAAGTCCTTTAGCATATGGAGTGTTCCCTAGTTCTAAGTCCAAAAGTTCAGATCAAGTCCCAACAGTCCACCAACATGTTTTTTAGGGTTTTTGTTGTTATTATGTATTTTAGGGTCCTAAGACCACAAACAAAATCAAAACACACAAATAAATATATATACAATCACAAGATATGGCTCAAGTGAGCAAAGTGAAAATGACTTGAAACATAAACAATTTGCATGAAATGTAAATGGCAAATGAATGGTAAATGACTGAAATTCAAATTGTATAAAGTAAATGACTTAAAAGTAAAAGCATAATGAATAAGAGTTAGTTAAGTGTTAGTCAAATGTTTGTGGATAGTTTTAATTGATTAAGTCATTCTTTGGAGAACACTCAATCATTCATTCACAAGTATGAATCCTTAAACCAAGACATCTTCCATGAGAAGGGCTCCAACTTGGATAATTCAACAAGTATGACACTAGCTCTCATGAAAGGAAAAAGGTCAAGTTTCCACATAATTCCATGAAGAATGGGAGACTTACAATCTCACTTACTAGAATGATATGCCTTCTTGATCAAATTTAGCTCTATGTTAAGCAATCATAATTGGACTTATGTAGAAGTCACAACTATCTGAGGTGTTAATTCATGTTAGAGATTTAATACAATGAACCAAACTCCTAAAACATACCACACACTAAAAGAAAATGGAAATGACCTATCTCAGTCAGACTTGTATTGATTCATTTAACACAAGGTCATTGATGAATATAAAGAGGGAAGGGGAAATAGAAACACAAATTGATCATGAGAGGAATTTCATCTGATCAATACCATCCATTCATTTTGGGAGATGAAATGTACATTTCATCAATCCCTTAAATCCAATGGTTTTGATCAAACAAAAGTCAAATCAACCATGACCAATGCCCACACAGAAAGTCAAACATCACAAGACCGTAAAAATGGCTCAACATAATTTTTAAACATCTAATCAATTAAAAATCACATTAAAAATGAATTAAAATGTGTTTTAATTTGGACAAAACCTCAAATCCCTTGCAAAACACCAAATAAATGGCCAAGGGATTTATCCTAGGTCAAACAAGGTCAAAGGACCTTAGACAAAAAATTTCACAATTTTTAGAAAGTCATAAGTATTTCAAAATAATTAAAAATATGCACAAAAACATTTAATTCATGAAAACTACCAAAAATAATCCAAAAAATAATTTTAATTCAAAATTTGGAAGGGAAAAATATTTAAAGATTTTTGGTGAAAGTCCCATATTTTTTGGATTAAAAATGAAATTTCTATGAATTAAATAAAATAAGTGAATTAAATGAAAATTCAGAAAATACAAAAAAACAAGGGTCATTAGATCTCCCTCATTAATTGAGGTGGAAGATCTGATGGCCAAGTGCGCGCTTCACACCATACACCTCAGTCAACGCGTCATATGGATGACAATAATAAGGATCAATCAAGATTAAAACATTTTAAATGAATCAGAAGGTTGAGAGAGTGTCAACGTACCACCGGAGCTAATGGACCTCACCGGACTGGTCCACCACCAACCTTCACCAAAATAAAAAATGTGGACATGATTTTAAAGGAAAAATGCTCAGGAGCTAGAATCTGACCTCCATTTCATCCAATTCCAAGTATATTGAAAGATACATGGATTTTAAATTTGAGGTTCATGATCTGAGTTGCTTCAATTTGACCTAAAAGCAACTCAATCTTGTTGTCTACATTGGTAGGACTTCAGACAACCAATAATCAACCAAAATAGTTTAGAAATGAAGGAGAATTGAAGAAGAGAAGTTTGAGAAAAATGACCTTCGGGTAGCTTCAATTCAGCTTGATCTTGCTTCCAATTTTCCTTGGCTCGACTCTAGAAGCTTGCAGGAAGTGAAATGGATCAATGAGAGGCTTGGATTCTTGGAGTTTCAATCTCAAAACAGAAGGAGAATTGAAACTCGATTTCAAGTGAAATCTTCAAATTTATCCTTTAATGGAGGCTAGGGATGCAAGGGTTCAAAGCTTGGGAAAAAAGGGATCCTCATTCTGATCACAATGGTCATGTATATATAGCATAGCAAGTTGCTTTTCACACACTTTGGAATTTTGCCAATTTTAGCATTTTTGGTGCATGGATGCATGGGCAATAATTTGGGCCCAATTCATGATGTGATCTCACTCCAATTCATGCACAATGGATCCTGAAGTAGTAACATGTAAGCATGCAAAAGTAAATGGTCAATTAAATTCAAATCTTGCCAAAATAAACCTATGAAAGGAACCATGCACAAGTCCCTCAAATCTTGTCCAAATGAAGTGATCTTGGACTTTTTAGAAAGGTGACATCAAGGGGAACAAATTTTATGTTGAAGACGTTTCCATTTGAGGCTTGGATCACGATGAAGTTTGAGGTGGGAGTTTGAGAAATCAAACCTAATTGAAAATTTTCTAAGTACCAAGTCAAATGACCACTTCTTCTATCTTGAATAAATTTTTCTATGAGCTTCAAATGGAAATGGTTTCTTTACCAAAGTCGTATATATTTCATACCTCTTAAATTTGGTCACAAATGTGACCTTATTTGGATCTGGCATGATGGAGTTATGCATTTTAGAAATTGAGGAAAATTGCTTGTTCAATGGTAATGGCCCAAAATGATCTATAATGTTTCCTCTTGGCACATGTCCTTAAAAGTTGAATTTGACATTTTTCAAAGAATCAAAGTTTTAGAGGACATATTGAAATTGATCATTAAACTTGGATGAACTTCATATCATAAAAATTTAACAAGTTATGATCCATGGAAGTTGACCTCCTAACTAGGGCACAAACAAAATGACCTTTAATGTTTCACCATAAAAAGTGTCTTTCCAAGAAAAAATAGCTCTTGATGTAAACATGAAATTTGTTTGGAATGTCATAAGTAGTAACTTTTATATTGGAATAATTTTCATATGACAATAATTGTAGGAGATAGGGTCTATGGAACCCCAATTTTGACCAATTGACTTTCTCTTGTCAACCACCTTGAACCAACTTGCAAACTTGAAGTTCTCTTTATATTTTGGACTCATGGAGGATCATATATGCATAATGTTATGTATGATGAATTATCCCTTGATATATTTGACCAAATGTTGAAGAAACTCGCTGAGGAAGTCACACAAGATAGCTAGATGAATTAAGGCTTCCAAGGCAAATAAGCTTCAAACTCTTGCTGAATTCTTGATCAAAATGATAAATAAAGATAATTGGGATCCATATATGATGCTTAGAACCATTGTGAACCATTACTTGATTAGTCTCTTGTCATAAAGGTCTCAAACCCTAGTTGTGAGCTTGATAGGGCACATGTGGATGCACACACTACCTACAAAAGAAACAAAGTTATACATGGACATATTTTTGGTATTTTGGTTAGTAAACAAAGAAAAAGAAAGTATAATACAATAAAATGTGCTTGGTGATCTCTCCCAATGCAAACCCAATGAATGAGGGGTAAGGAGGATGCCAATGTGTAATCCCAAAGCCAATGCAAATGATGAGATAACATGGGGGATCTTAGGGTCAAAGTTGGGGTCTTACAGCTGCCCATATTTAAGGACATTCTAACTGAGGATATGAAGGTTAAAATCTTCGTATCAACTCAGTAGAATGGACTTAAATAACAACATTAAGAAACAAATTTTGGTCCCTAAGAGACCTCTTGATGCATATGATATGAATGTTAAAATCATTTTTATGGGGAATATATTGGCACAAAGGAAAAGAATCTGGAGAGACTGAAAGTCCAAAGGAGCGTAATGCATTCCGTAAGTGTCGTACCTCGGAAAAGAAATGAGAGATACGACCTAGTGAAGTGCAATCGCACACTCGCAATGATGGACTGAACAGAGTCGCCATCGAACTTTATTTATTCCTAAAAAGGAAAGGGAAAATATCGATAAAACCCAAGAAAGAACGACAATGATTATGGTCGTCGCAACCAAATCAGGGTTTGGGAGTCGATTACGTAAGGGGAAGGTATTAGCACCCCTCACATCCATTATACTCAACAGGAACCGTTAGGTTAGTTGTGCGTGTTAGTGTTAGTTTAAAATGTTAGGCTTCTCGAGTTGTTAGGTGAGAAAGAAGGAATAGAAGAGAGAAGAATGTTTTTGGGTTTTCAACGAAGGACTAAACCTAAGTTTTTTATTAGTGGGCCTGACAAGATTTACAAATCCTGCTCCTACGTATCTCAATAGAGAAATCAAGGCTTACGTAGTTCTGGGTAGAAAAATGTTTGTTTGTTCGTCGATTTTAGCGAAAGCTACTTTGTGTCAAATAGACGAAAACATTGTTGGACTACCCAAAATAGGTGGAGAAACATTGCTTTGCATCATCTTGAAACAAAGTACTTTTCGTTTGAGAAAGGGTTAGAAGGGTCAATCGCACATCGGCGAGAAAAGATTTGATTGGTTTGAATGTGTTTTGAGTAATGGCGACAAATTGGATAGGCGAGATATCCATCTCGAATCCTAGTCTCAGGAGTGCGTGGTATCCACCACGTTCCATTTCCATCTTATTTGCGAAAGTATTTAATAAGAATTAAGTGTTTTTCGAATTTAATTGAGAAAGGGTTTGAAGAAACCGCGTTGACAATTTTGGATGACGGCGAGAGCTAAAATAAGCGAGGCATCCACCTCGAATCTTAATCTCAGGAGTGCATGGTATCCACCATGTTCCATTTCCATCTTTATTGAAAAAGTGTTAAATAGGAATTAAGTATTTTGAGTTTTATTATGAAAATGACTTGACGTTGGATCAAGCATTTGATGGACGTTTTAAGAGAGATTCAAATGAAGGTTTGAAAGAAAGGGAATGGGTAGAAATGGATAAATAGAAATGGATGGGTTTATTTATTGAGAAAAAATACTCGACGTTGGATCGAGTCATTATTTTTGATATCTTTCAAAAAAGAAGTTGATTTTATTCTTGTGTTAGTAACTAGCTAAACAGTCAAGAAAATAAAGAAATAAAACAGTAATATTATTACACGTCATGGGAGTGGGGGTATATTTTGTCGAATGGGGACTCAAGATATTGAAATAATTAACTCGGGCTCAATCAACGAATAAACAATGCATGAGTGTAGGTGCAAGAGAACGGTCTCATTGTAAGAAGGCCCAAGAGTAAGCTATGTGAGGTTGACGACGATGCTTAAAGGCAATCGACTTACAAGGGTGTGGAGATGGGGACTCAACGTCCAATCGAGAATTAGGCGATTTATTATTATTTTTTTATTTGAATGGTCTTTTTTATCAATGCAATTAAAATGATTCATCATGATTGTAACATACCTTACATAAAATCAATAATTTGTACAAATGAATAAACATGCCCAAATATAATAATCCACATAAAATCCAAAAAAATGAATAATTGACTAAGTTATAAAAGAAAATAAATGACAAGAGAAACATATTAATTAATTAAATGGTAAAACTACATAATTAAATACAAGTTAGTAGTAATAATGATAATAAAGATTTATTTGATAAATAAGCTTCACCTAAATCAAATAGAATTGTGATTTGATTTTTTTGATTTTTTTAAAAAAAGAAAGAAGAAAAATCAATCAGCAAACAATAAACAACAAAATAAATAAATAATAATAAACAAAAAAAGAAGAAAAAGGGGCTTCACAAAGGGATGGGCCCTGAAGACCCACAAGGCCCATTATGGCGTAGCAAGCTGGAAGAAGAGGGCACATTGTTGGACTACCCAAACCGGATTATCCGGATCCAGCGGTCGGGTCCAGCAAAACCTTCACCTTCCGCAAGAAGGCAGGTGGGAAAACGGGACTCCCCAATTCCAACGATCTCAAAGTAACCGAGGAAAATACTAACAGCGCATAGGGACAAACCAACTTGGTGGCTAGCCTTGTTCAGTGGAAAACGTGTTATCATTAATGGCCTTAAAACCCTACTTAAGACAAGAACAAGCTAAACAACAGCAAAGTGGTGGAACCAAGGCATTCACCTCCGCCTCAAACTCTTCCTCTCTCTGCTTGAAACGTTCAATCCCTTTTCTCTCACTCAAAACACCCAAAATTGCTCACAGAGATACCCAAACCATTTCTTCTAACACAATCCAAACTTTAGCATTTAGGAAACACAACAACAATCGATATTACCAATTTCATGAAACCTAAACAACAACAATCCACCCTAAACACCAACGAACGAAGAAGAACAAACATTTACAGAGAAATGAATCAAGCGTAGAAAGGAGACTACGCATACACTCATGAATCTGGGAATAAAACGCCGAAGAGGCAAGAAATTTACCGGATCGGGGTACTTTGGAGCGGATGAACAGGTGTGTGACCACTTCTCTTCCTTCTCCTTTGGACTCACCGCTCGTTTATAGCTTCACTCAGGTTCTCAAAGAATCAATCTGAATGATGTGTTGTGTCGGCCCTTTCATTTTGTAGAATTCTTCCTTTTTTGTTAGTGAATAGTAACGTTCACCCTTTTACAATTAGGGTTGGTGTCCTTTTATATATGTGAAAAGTGAGGATAACAGGTTCAAAAGAAAATGTGAGTGGGTTTTTTAAATCAATCTCCTGATAGTGGTTTGTCCTCAAGCCCTGATTCAAAGAATCCTATTTTTAGTGGTGGTGAGAGTGTGTACGGGAATCTTTGGAATTTTTTGTCTTTGTCTGCCTTGTGGTCCCTCTTCCACTCCCAGCTTAAACTTTTACTGTTAGAAACTGGTTATTTACCATCATAAATTTATTTGAACCAAGCAAAATATGTGTTTTCTTGTGATTGTGTTGCTTTTGCTAACTTGAAATGAAACATTTTTACAGGGAAATACATTGTATAGTTATGAGTTTGGGGGTGATGCTTGCAAGGAGTATGGCCCGTTTATGCATTAAGCTGGCTTTGATGTGAGATTGTGCAGAAGTTTGACCTTACTTGTTGTTGTTTCAGTTTAACCTTGGCATGACAGTTTATCATATCCAATCTGGTAGTGTGTCACTAACTCCTCCAATCCTCTTGCAGGCGTAACCTTTTGCTTATAAGCCCATCCCATCGGATCAATACGGAGGATTAAACTGGTGGCAAGGTACGGTATCTGCATAACTCTTCTGTTGCTTATAGAAGAATGCACAACTGATACTGATTCCTTCTACAACAAATGTGCTTCTGCAACAAGCTCGTTGAGTGAGCCAATCTCTTTCTCATGTTTCTTCTTCAACTTATCAATTTGTTCGTAGGCCTTGGCAGCTTCCTGATCTGCCCCCACAACCCATTTCTGCGCATTAATAACAAATTCTTCGTCTTCTTTAAGCCTGAAAAGCAGTTCACCTGGAGCTTGCACTGCTTCTGCAGTATATTTCAATTGAGCCTAAAGCCCTCTATTTTCATCCCTCAACATTTGCCTCTCCTCTATCTGCCAGAATAAGTGTTGCAGAGAAATCTGCTTTGTTGAAAGTAATCCCAATAGTATTTTGAGAATGAAGCAGAGTCCGTATTGAATCCAACATCGGCACACATAGAAACACCCTTGCATTTTAACCGCAACTGAAAGCTCTAATTGTGGGGTTGGGTTCAGGCCAAAACTGGGATCAATTGCTGCATGAGGATGAAGATACCGTACATCTGATTTTCCTGCTTGTGATCTAATATATTGAAGCTCAAAGCTGTTTTTTGTTTTTATGGGAAACATCGTTCAAAGTCGCTCGTAGACACATTAGAGAAAGTATTCAACTTTCACATCCATTGTAACATTTCCAAACTCGTATATGTGATGTGAATGAAAAAGAAAATGGTATTTTGTAGCGAGACAAAAATATTTCTTTGTGTTCTAGAACTTTCATCCCTGTTTGGTAACTAGAACAACATGTTTATAGCCACAAGCTATACTATGAACATCTAGAACCACTTTTGATTCCAATGCCTTAGGAAGGAATGCATCCAAGCCGAAATGTTTCCTCCCATATACCCCTAGCGGCATAACGACTTATTATAGTGTTCCAAGAAACATCATCTCTGACAGACATATTATCAAACAAGTGACGAGCAACATCAAGCTTCCCAAAGCCACCATATGTAAATACCAACGCATTATGCAACAAACCAAACTCCACTTAATGGAACTATCTCGAATAGACTTATGAACCTCCACCCCGGTATCACAATCTAATAACTCCCCACAAGCCTTGATAACAGATGGATAGGTAAAATCAGCTGGTTGAACATTCTTACTCAACATTTCCTTATAAACAGGAATGGCCTCCTCAAAGAAAATATTTCTAACATACAAAGAGATAACCATATTCCAATGCAAAGGATCCAAATTATTTGAACTCTCAGTAACAATTTGAGCATCAACAAGTAAATTAAAACTTGCATAGAAATGAATAAGCTTAGAAACCAAGATAGGATTTTCATCAGTACCCATTGAGATAATATGAACCTGTTTACCCTGTGTCAGAGACTTGAGATTGATGCAAGCCAAATAGAAGATTTTTAATGGGTTGAAATGGGGCACAAGAAATAAAGTCATGAGGTTCCACCTGATTCCACCAATTGAAGACATGTTCCCAAGCTTGCTTAACTATATTAACTATCTTGCATCAAAACAAAAGGAAACCCCAAAAATAAAATGGAATGACCATGGTAGCAAGCCTAACAAATAAGGTTTGAGTGGATAACATCATGACCAGATGAAATGGTCATGATAAAAAAGAATGCAATTAAGTGATCGATTGGGAAAAATTTCAGGACCAAAATCAGGGTATGACAGTTGCCCCTATTTAAACATCCTCAACCAGATGATATGAAGCGGCACCTCTTCATTGATCGCAATGGGGGATGGTTAAATATCATGGAGACCCAAATTTTAATCCTGAAAAATGCGGATCCTATGATATGACGATATGCATGGGTGAAAGACTCTTTTATTCCTGAATTTGTCTGTCAGGATATGGTGACCCTTAATAGGAGATGTTACCAAACAGACCAATCTGTGGGGAATACTGATGGCCCACAGAGAAAATAGGGTATAACAAACCGCTGGGGATAACAATCTTGCTGGAGAGTCAGACACACACTGGGGAGTACTCAAAGCGAAAAATTGACAAACGACACTTGGAGTACAAGAGATTTCGACAGCGGGTCCAGACACGACCTGAGGATAATTTGAATATTTTCTACGAAAATTCCCACAACAAGTTCATACATGACTTGACAACACTGGAATAATCAAAGAAAAAGGTTATTCAAAAATATAAGTTCAGACATGACCCGATAATACTAGAATAAATGGTTCAGCGACAGGTCCAATACATGACCTGACAATGTTGGGGAATATTAAAAGAGTTTTGACAGCAGGTTCATACATGACTTGTCAATATTGGAAAAATCAGAGAGTATATCAACAGGTTCATACATAACCTGATGACAATTTGAACATTCTTGACAAATTCGGAGATTTCTCACAAGAAAACATCCGATCAAAATTTTTGGAAAATACTGTCACTGAAAAAGTCAAAACGATAACTTTCTAGGAAGCACCAAGGCCAAAAGGATAGAAAACCCTTTGTAGGTGCCAACAACAAATGGGCTTATACCATAAACATATATCACAACCAACCTCCAACGGATTAGTGCCAGTTACACCTGGACTTAAAGGGTGCTGGTGACGACCAAACTTAAAGATACCATTTACAGATGGATTTGACGGATGCTGGTGACAACCAGACTTTAAAAGGATACTAGTTACAACTGGATTTGACAGATGCTGGTGACAACCAGACTTTAAAAGGATATCAGTTACAACTGGATTTGACAGATGCTGGTGACAACCAGACTTTAAAAGGATATCAGTTACAACTGGATTTGACATATGCTCGTGATAACCGGACTTTAAAAGGATACCAGTTACAACTGGATTTCAAAATTTGTGCGCCATTTGCAATTGGACTTAACATATAATGCCAATAACAGTTGGAGTTAACACAAATGTTGGTTACATCCAGACTTATCATACCATTGACAAATGGATTTTATCAAAGTTCCAGTTACAACTGTGCTTGAGGTACCAATTATGATTGGATTTGAGACAAGATGCTAGTGACAACCAGACTTTAAAGAGATACCAGTTACAACTGGATTTTATCATGTGAGTGCCAGTTACAACTGGACTTAACAAGTAATGCCAATAATGATTGGACTTGTAAACAATGCTGGTTACAACCAGACTTTAAAAGAAACCAGTCACAACTAAATTTAGAAACAGGACGCCAGTTACAACTGGACTTGACGGATACTGGTGACAACCAGACTTTAAAAGGATACTAGTTACAACTGGTTTTGATAGATGTGTGCCAGTTACAACCGGACTTAACAGATAATGCCAATAACAATTGGACTTGTAAACGGTGTTGGTTACAACCAGACTTTAAAAAGAAACCAGTCACAACTGGATTTAGAAATAGGACGCCAGTTACAACTGGACTTAACAAAAGATGTTGGTGACAACCATATTTAAAGAGATACCACATACAACTAGATTTGGTCAAAGACACTGGTAACAACCAAATTTAACAAACGACGCCAGTAACAACTGGACTTAGAGGTCAAGGGATACAATCAACAACGAGACCTGAGATTATGCAAATGAGCACGAAGTATACTTCGGGCTAGGCATGATTTTTATTTGGCTTATATGCATGATGTATGAATGATCATGATATGCAAATGCTGACAACATGGAGACTGGGAGTTTAAAGAAGGCTTTATGGAGGTACTGAATCCTCAACACCAACAAATCAACCAAAGGAGTGACGGTAGATGCATCGAAGGAGGATCTATCAAGCTGAACAGTTACAACTGGGCCAGTAACCCTTTCAGAGAATGATAAATTTGTGCTCTCTGGAGATATATGTAGATTATTCCAGGAAAGGTCTTGCGACTTGAGACTTGTGGGGAAAGATGAAAGATCTCTTTTTTAATATTTCCACATGTCAAAGCAAAATTGTGTTTCTCAATATGTTGAAAAATTCTTTTTAAGTTCAAAATTTCATTATTAACAAATAAATGGCATTTTGCATAACAAAGGAAAATCAGAGAAAAACAACAAATGATAGAATTTGATAGGCAAACTTGTATTTATTCAATAATGGTAGGACACAAATGGTGTAGCTCCATGGAACATTACAAATTTAGAAATGGCAACGGGAAAAGGTTTACATTGAATCACAATGACTACTCATATCCCTAATAACAATGACTCCACGAGACTTCGCTTCTGAAGGGAGTAACTGGATTGATCTTCCATCTTTGGATCTTCGGTGTTGATCAATGACGACTGATGCAGTCTATGCCCTTTGTTCCTAATTTTTTCCTGGATCTCCCTTTCGGGTTTTCAATCCACCAGGATGCGGCTTTTTTGCCTAAGTCGCTCTTTCAAGTTTTCAACTTAGCGAGCTACCATTTTTTATTATCCCTAACTTTTCCTGGACCGCCCTTTCAGGTTTTCAGTCCACCCAGTTTTGGTTAGGCATAGTATCTTTTGACTGCATCAGAGTTCACAGGGTGAATGAGCTCTTCTCCATCCATAGTTGTGTGAAAAAGAGCACCTCCAGAGTATTCTCTTTTTACAACGTATGGGCCTTCATAGTTGGGAGTCCATTTCCCACGCGAATCTTTGTGTACTGGAAAGATCTTCTTGAGCACGAGATCCCTTCCTTGAACTCTCAAGGACAAACCTTTTTGTCAAATGCTTTCTTGATTCGTTGCTGGTATAATTGTCCATGGCACAAAGCGGTCATACACTTCTCATCAATGAGGTTAAGTTGATCATAGTTGTTCTGGATCCATTCAGCTTCGTCTAGCTTGGCCTTTATCAATATTCTCATTGAAGGTATCTCTACTTTGACTGGGAGAACTGCTTCCATCCCATATACCAAGGAGAATGGGGTTGACCCTGTTGAAGTGCGGACTGAGGTCCGGTATCCATGCAATGCAAAGGGTATCATCTCGTGCCAATCCTTATAAGTTTTCACCATCTTTTGCAGGATCTTCTTGATGTTTTTGTTGGCAACTTCAACAACACCGTTCATCTTTGGACGATATGGAGAAGAATTATGGTGGTCAATCTTGAAACTCTCACATAATTCTGTCATTGTCTTGTTGTTCAAGTTTGAACCATTATCGGTAATGATCTTGCTTGGGATCCCATGGCGGCGGATAATCTCCTTCTTGATGAAGCGAGTAACCACATGTCTCGTCACGTTGGTGTAGGAAGCAACCTCCACCCATTTAGTAAAGTAATCGATGGCAACCAGGATGAAGCGATGACCATTGGAAGCCTTAGGCTCTATAGCACCAATCATGTCGATGCCCCACATTGAGAAAGGCCAAGGTGATGTCAAAACATTAACCAGTGTTGGCGGTACATGCACTTTGTCAGCATAAATCTGACATTTATGACATTTTCTTGCATAGATGAAACAATCGGAATCCATGGTCAACCAATAATAGCCATCTCTCAAAATCTTCTTGGCCATGGCATGTCCATTAGCATGGGTTCCAAAGGATCCTTCATGAATCTCCTTGATTAACACATCTGCTTCGTGTCTATCCACGCATCTGAGCAGAACCATGTCATGGTTTCTCTTGTAAAGCACATCATTACTCAATAGGAATTTGGATGATAACCTCCTCAGCGTTTTCGTATCCAACAATGTAGCATCTTCTGGATACTCTTGGCTTAGAAGATATCGCTTGATATCATGAAACCAAGATTTACCATCAGTTTCTTCTTCAATCAGTTGACAGTAAGCAGGCTCATCTCTTCGCTCGATTCGAATAAGTTGAGCTTCATTACGGAATCTGACTTGGTACATTGATGCTAATGTTTCCAGAGCGTCAGCCACCTGATTTTATACTCTCAGATGTGATGGAAAGTGATATCGTCGAAGTATTCTATCATCTTCACAACATGAGTGCGATAGGGATTAGCTTCGTATCACGGGTCTCCCATTCACCTTTGACCTAATAGATCACTAAGGCTGAGTCTCCATACACCTCAAGGATCTTGATTCGGAGATCAATTGCGGCTCCAAGACCAAGGATACAAGCTTCATACTCTGCGACATTATTCGTATAATCAAAGCACAACCTTGTTGTGAAAGGGGTAAAGCCACCATTTGGATTCATCAAAACATCTCCCACACCATGACCATTGTAATTGGAGGAACCATCAAATGCGAGCTTCCATCAAGATCCTGGTTCTGGTCCTTCATCTGGGCCTGGGATTTCACAATCCTTTATCACCATGATATCCTCATCGGGGAAATCAAACTTCAACGGTTGATAGTCTTCAACTGGTTGATGAGCAAGATACTCTGCTAAAACACTTCCCTTGATTGTTTTCTGGGTTATGTACTAGATGTCGTACTCTGAAAAGAGCATCTGCCAACGGGCTAGTCTTCCAGTCAAGGCAGGTTTCTCAAAGATATACTTTATTGGATCCATTTTCGAGATCAACAAAGTAGTATGGCAAATCATGTACTGCCTCAAACGACGAGCGGCCCATGCTAGCGTGCAACAAGTTTTCCCCAAAAGAGAATATCGACTTTCACAATCGGTAAACTTTTTGCTCAAGTAGTAAATAGCATGTCCTTTCCGACCAGTTTCGTCATGTTGCCCCAACACGCACCCCATTGACCCTTCAAGCACAGTCAGATACATGATTAATGGCTTTCCTGGGACAGGTGGAATCAAAATAGGAGGCTCTTGTAAGTATTGACGAATCTTCTCAAAAGCACTTTGGCAATCAAAATTCCATTTGATATCTTGATCCTTTCGAAGTAATTTGAAGATAGGCTCACACGTGTCCGTCATATGTGAGATAAACCTTGATATGTAATTCAAACATCCAAGGAAACCTCTAACTTCTCGCTCGGTGCGTGGAGCAGACATTTCTTGTATAGCTCAGACTTTGTCGGGGTCCACCTCAGTTCCTCGTTGACTAACGATGAAACCAAGCAACTTCCCTGAACGGACACCAAATGTGCATTTTGCAGGGTTTAATCGTAATCTAAACTTTATGAGGCATTCAAACAGCTTCTTCAGATGGCTCATATGATCTTCTTCATTCTTAGATTTAGCGATCATGTCGTTAACATAGACCTCTATCTCCTTGTGCATCATATCATGGAAAAGAGTGACCATAGCTCTTTGGTAAGTTGCCCTGACATTTTTGAGACCAAAAGGCATCACGTTGTAGCAAAACGTGCCCCAAGGGGTAATAAAAGTGGTCTTCTCCATGTCATCCGGAGCCATCTTGATTTGATTGTATCGAGAAAAACCAT
Source organism: Lathyrus oleraceus (assembly GCF_024323335.1). Lineage (NCBI taxonomy): Eukaryota > Viridiplantae > Streptophyta > Magnoliopsida > Fabales > Fabaceae > Lathyrus > Lathyrus oleraceus. The sequence goes on from NC_066579.1 coordinate 116,351,585, forward strand.
CCATAAATGAGAATACAGCAAAACTTGCAGTGTTGTCTACCAGAGTGTCAATGTGTGGTAGGGGGAAGTCGTCTTTTGGACTAGCTTTGTTCAGATCCCTATAGTCAACACACATCCTCACCTTTCCATCCTTTTTAGGCACACGTACAAATATTAGCTACCCATTGTGGGTACTTCGCCACTGCGAGGAAACCAGCGTCAAATTGTCGTTTGACTTCTTCACGAATCTTCAGAGCCATATCTGGTCTTGTTCTTCGGAGTTTCTATTTTACTGGGGGGCAGTCTGGCTGAAGCGGCAGCTTGTGCTCAACGATATCGGTGTCCAAGCCTGGCATATCCTGGTATGACCATACAAATACATCCACATATTCTTGTAGTAGCTTAATCAATCTCTCTTTGACGCTTGCGTCAAGCGTAGTGCCGATTTTGACTTCTTTCTTCTCTTCCTCTATGCCAAGGTTGATTGTTTCCACCGGTTCTTCATGTGGCTGAAGGGCTTTGGACTCGTGCTCGAGCAGCCTTGCCAATTTGTCGGGGATGTAACAATCTTCTTCACCCTCTTCTTCCGCTTGGTAGATAGGGGAGTCAAAGTTATGAGAGGGAGTAGAGTCATTGGATTCAACAGGGTTATCATTTATTCTACATGTTTGAATGATTGATTTTTTTAGAAAAGTAAAAAAATAAAAGATGCATAAATAAAAAGTTTTTTGTTTGAAAAGATTGCCATTTTCTTAAGAGAAAGCAAATAAATGAATAATAAGAATTTAATAAAATGTCTTTCATTCACTGATAATGATTATTTGAAAATGAAAAGGGGCCCTACAACATGATCCATTAGCCTTGGACAGAGCTAAGGATTTGAAAGAAAAAAAACAACAATTATTACTTTGACAAAGGAAAAATTTCGGGGATCTCAACCGCATTCCAGTTGTTCAAAGTTGTCTCACACCGGTAAACCAAACAGGCTCATCTTCATCTTCGGTGCTATCTCCAATTGCATTGACCTGATCTCCATGGATGAATCCTGTGCTGAGGAATATTTCCTGGATTCTTCGGGCATTGTCCTTTGCAGCGGAAGGCACATATCCCAAACCAAAGCGATCACGCTTCTCACGAACATCAATAAGCTGACTCCAACCTTCAGGGTTTCCTCCTTCAATGCTAGACTTTACGCTTTTCAGAGAAGCGAAAGATGAACAAGCTTTCCCAACAGGGTCCTTCATCTCCACAAAAGTGGCATTGGCTATTTCAAGAGCTTGGAAAGAGGTTTTCAAAGCGTCCTCATCAGCGTCGATATATCTGAAGGATGAAAGGTGACTGACCATAAAGTCCTCCTCTCCAGAAATGATGATCAGTTGATTGTCCACCACAAACTTCATTTTTTGATGTAAAGTGGAGGTGACTGCCCCTGCAACATGAATCCAAGGACGTCCCAATAAGCAGCTATACGCTGGATTAATATCCATGACTTGGAAATTAATTGGGAATACATGAGGGCCAATCAAAATGGTCAGTTCAACCTCTCCAATCACGGTTCTCCTGGAACCATCAAAAGTTTTCACGATCAAGGCACTAGGCTTTATAGCTGGTCCTTGATAAGATAACTTGGCGAGTGTTCTCTTTTGCATAACATTCAAAGAAGACCCGGTAGCAACCAAAACTCTTGCCAAAGCATCATCTTTGCATTTTACTGAGATATGGAGAGCACGATTATGATTTTGTCCATCTTCAGGTAATTCTTCCCCACTAAAGCTTAAAGTATTGCAAGCTGTGATGTTCGCAACCACCCCATCAAACTGGTCTACTGTTATGCTTTGTGTTACATGAGCTTGGGCAAGCACCTTCAACAAATCCTCCCTATGGGCTTGGGAGTTCAATAGCAGAGACAAAATATAAATTTTAGATGGTGTCTGATGCAACTGGTCCACAACCTTGTAATCACTTCTCTTGATCAACTTCAAGAATTCAACAGTATCTTCAGATTGGACCACTTCGGGTTCTTTAACGGGAGCTACAACTGTAGATTCCTTGGACGGTCCTTGAGGAGTCACATTGAATTCAGGCGTATAGATTCGACCACTACGGGTCATTCTGCTTATTCCTACAACATTGGTGACGTCCTCACTCACAACTTCTATCACTTCAACGTCTGCACTTCCTTCAACTACCTTGTCTACAGCAGTAATCTCATATTTCCAAGGCACGGCCTTGATGCTCTCATATGGAAAAGGCGTGGGAATACATATCTCAACAGGCGACGGATGACTATTCATAGGAACCACTCTACCACTGTAGTATGGGATTTCAATTGGTTCAGGTAAATTGAAGCAAGGTTCAATTACCAACACACCTTCATTCTTTGTAACGCTGGATATCTAAAGCACCCCTTTATTCATCAAGTCTTGGATGTTATCTCGTACCACCTGACACCCCCTTGGGTATGTGGCACACTCTTCACAATTTTCATGACTAACATTAATCAGACCAGCTTCCACCAACCGGGCATGGAACGTTGTCAAAGGAGTCTTGACATCATCCACCTTCTCAACCATAACACCAATAGAGGCATCTTCAATGGCATTTACTGCAGGATGTCCATGGGGAGGAAGAGGATTGTTCTTCACATTCGGTCCCATATCTTTAAAAGACAGGATCTTGCTGTCAATCAGCTCATGAACCCTATGCTTCAAAGCATATCAACCCTCTAGGTCATGCCCGGGGGCACCTTCATGAAAAGGACAGTGTGCATTAGGGTTGTACCATGGAGGTAGACGATTAGGTGGAGGTCCCATAGGTCTGGGAACCACCAAACCCCTTTGCAACAGGGAGGATAAAGCTCAGTGTATGACATTGGAATTGGATTGAAGGTCTCCCTATCCCCTTGCCTCCTATTCTGGTTTTGAGCATTTTGCCTTGGAGCTTGAGCTCTCAGTTGTTGATAGACAGGAGCTGCTGGTGCTTGTTGATAAACTGGAGGAACCGAAACACGTTGTCGAACTGGAGCTAGTCGATAAACTGGAGGCACTTGATAAGCCTGAGCAGGTTGTTGATTGAAGGCGGGCGTCACTACAGATACGTACGATTGCGGAGTGTACTGAACGAGATACATGGGCTACTGATAGGGGAAGGGTTATTGAACATACTGTTGTGGTGAATATTGTTGTTGTCTCCTTCTTAGAGGGGCTCTTCCTTGGCCAATAGTCATATCATTTGTTTCACCTTCCTTCTTTTTGGGAAACCCTCCTGAGAACTTCTTTGGATTAACATTTGAGGTTCCAACTACAGCCGCAAGTTTACCATTTCTTAAACCATATTCGACACGAGCCCCTATAACAACAAGCTCGGAGAATTCCAAGGAAGCACTTCCAACCATCTTTTCATAAAATTGGGGTTGGACAGTGCCGATGAATAGTTCAACCAATTCCTTCTCGACTAGAGGTGGTTCAACTTGAGAAGCCAATTCCCTCCATCTCTGAGCATATTCCTCGAAGGACTCCTTGTCATGCTGGAACATGATTTGCAACTATCTTCTGTCAGGCGCCATATCCATGTTGTATTTGTAGTGTTTTATGAACGCGTCTGACATGTCTTGGAAACATCTGATCCTATTATGATCGAGACTTAGATACCACTTGGAAGGAGCCCCACTCAAGCTATCTTGAAAACAGTGGATCATCAGCTTGTCGTCTTCCACATGTGCAACCATTTCTCGGTAATACATGATGAGATGGATCTTTGGACAAGTATGCCCCTTATATTTGCCAAAGTATGGAGTTTTGAATTTGGCCGGAATCACCAACCCAGATACAAGGCACATTTCTTTGGCATCAGATCCAAAGACGTGGTCTCCTTCTAATTCTCGGAACTTCTTCTCAAGGAGTTACATGTTCTCCTTCACTTCTCTGAAATCTTCAAATATTACTTCATCACCAACAATAGTTGAGTCGACAGTCTGATACATGTGATGTTGATCTTCAAAATGCGGGATGTGCCTAGCATAGGCAGCTGGTGGAGCAACGATATGGACGACCGAGCCTGCATCGGTGTAAACCGGTAACGGCACAGCTTGTTGGACAAATTGCCCCATGTCATGCACTACTTCCGCTCGAGGGATGAAGTCGTAAGGTAGCCCATATGGAGGAAGGGTTGAAGGTAACGTCCTCTGAAGCTGGAGTTCGACCGCTGGGCCCGTGATCTCTGAAATCATGGTCGCTTGCAGAGCCTCAAATCTGAAAGTCAAAGCTTGTAGCCTTTCCCTCATCTGGGACATGCCCCCCTTGATCTCGTCTAATTTAGCTCTAACTCGGGTGCTCTCTTGCTCTTGTTCATCCATCCTTTGTCTTCCTCGGGCGTGAGTATTGTACAGGTGTTGGAGATTCAGCGTGAAACTGGAGGAAGAAAGGATGGAGTGAGACTCTATTTTGAAAATGTATGAATGCATGTATGGATGCATATTGTTTGCAAAACTCTTGGTTAGTTTCAGTCATTCATTTCAGAAATGTCACAACATTTATTTGCAAGTATTTAAAGCAATAAAGAAATAAAACATAATAAAATGAATCCCAAAAGCGATTTTTCATTAATTTAGAACAAAGTTCAAATACAAACAAAATGCCTATGGCATATGGGCCTTCCAAGCCGTAGCAAGGTCGGTAGTCAGCCCCTCCAACATAACCTTACAAAATTTAATGAAATTAAAAACTTGATGCGGAGTATTCTTTGGACACTGCACCAATCAGCTTCTTGCAATTTCTCAAGCAACTCTTGCATGATGGAATTTGCGAATCTGGACAGCCTAAAAAATTTGCCCTTCCACTCAGTGTAAAGTCCTTGGAGGTCTTGAATGATACGCAAGTCTTCAGCCTTGGTCACCTCTATGTCCCTATAGAGGTTTCTCCAGTATCTGCACTCACTCAACAACATCAGATAGGCAGCATCCTGATCCACACCTTCAAGTTCCTGGATCCTAGCATTGGCTTGTTCCAACTGATAGTTTAACCGTGTGCAAACTCTTTCTGACTCTTCAGTCCTCAGCTTCTCACATTCCAAAGCATCCTTGTATCTTTGAATGGTATTCTCAAGTTCACGAGTACAAATCTCAGAAATCAGTCGTGCTTCCCTTTTCATTTCGAGACTCAAATCCAGAGTTTTGTTGAGTTTTTGAATCCGGAGTAAAACTCTATCCAACTCCTCCTCCTTTGTCCTGAACACAGATTTAGTATTGTATAGCACTTATCCGAACTTTTCTTTCCTTGCCTCAGACTCCCTAGCCCTTTTGTTGGAAATTTCGAGTTCTTTGTCCTTCTTCTACTGACCATATTTCAAATTCCCATTCTCTTCCGAGACTCGGTCGAGCTTAATCCTCAAGTAAGCATTCTCCAACTCTAGCTACTTAATACGGGCATTGAGCTTCTCCACGTCTTCAGGTAATATGGGTTCTGGCTCAGGAACCAACGGATAGATAGAAGGATCAAATGGAAAAGGGAGTTTAACCATCTGAACCCTCTCTCTCACCCAACAAGTATAAGGCTATCGCGTGATGACATTTTTCTTACCCAATTCCTTACCCTTTTTAATAACTGCTTGCCATGACCTCTTGATCTTCTTCACCATGGGGTGATCTGCTTCAGCACTGTGTAAGATGAAAGGCTCTAAAGCTTTAGCTTTTGGAGGGCCATTCATAGGGTAACCATGTTGCCTTAAAGATAACACGGGGTTGTAGTTGATGCAACCCTTGGTTCCTATCAAAGGTACATTGGGGAAGTCTCCAATGCTGACAATAACATCCTCGGTTTCCCAATCCCTGATATACCACTTAACATGATTGGAGGTGATAAAAGCTAACTTCTGAGAGGGCTTGAATTCCTTTGAGACAAAAGGGCATTCTTCGGGCATATGAGATCTAAACCAGGCATGCAACGGCTGCGCACAACATAAAATGGTTCCTCCCTTCTTCTCATGACACTCATGGAGAGCATATTGAAGGTCTGCTAGGAGGAACGGTACAGGGTTACCAGAGAGAAAGATCCTCACAGCCAGATGGTCTACAAAGTGGTCAATATTCGGGAAGAGAACTATCCCATATACCAACACAGCTAACACAGCATAGAAAGCTTTCCAATTCCCTTCTTTTTCCATCTTCTTAGCTTGATGTTCCAAGAACTTCCTAGAAAAACCATTGAAAACTCCATTCACATCCCAATTGTCCATGACTTCAGAAACCTTCAAACCCAAAGCTAAAGCTATCCTCTTGGGAGGAATACCTTCATCAAACTTAGAAAATGGATTATGATCCTTCAAATCCCGGCCTACAATCCTCTCAAACTCTTCCAAGGTGGGAGCCAACTGGAAATCAGAGAATGTGAAACAACATAGAGGTGGATCATAGAACTGAGCAATAGTCACCGCAGTTATCATGTCCATCTTCTCATTTAAGATGTCCAGAATTCTTCCATAGTCTTGGACAAAGCTGTTGAGTTTATTTGGTGTTACTTTGGCACTCAACTTCTGCAGGCTGGCAAGGTCCACGTTCTTGTATTTGAACTGAAAAGTGCTTCTTCTCTTAGGATTCATTTTGCTAACAAGTCTTGGATTCCTGAAACACTGCGAAACAAACTAGGAGTTTTGCTTTTTATGCGTATGCAATGAATGGATGGATGCAATGTTTTTGGTACAGGTTCAAAGGTTCGAGGTAAGGATAAATCTGATTTCTTTTCCAAAACGGGGTTCTCACTGGGTATGACCTAGGGTTTTGTTACAAAGGATCCCTAGAGTCATTGATTAGCAAGAATGTTTGACGCTTACAAAAAATGCTTTCCGGTCATCAACTCCATCAAGGGAATCTATTCTGGGTGAGGTTCTCGTACCGACTCTTACGAAGTATTCACCTCAGGAGTCCGTACTACGCAACCATCGACTTTGGTTCTAGACAGGGTACTCAGAGTCATGGATTCAAAAGAATGTTTGACGCTATGCAAAATACTTTCCGATCGTCAACTCCATCTAAAGAATCTATTCTGAGCGAGATTCTCGTACCGATTCTTACGAAGCATTCATTTCGGGAATCCATACTACGCAACCATCATTCCTAGTTAGTCAAAGGTTCAATGTTCTAAAAGGTTCTTAGAGTCACGAACCCCTTTGAAATATCGAAGCTTACGAAGTATTCACCTCGGGCGACAATATTTGCAAAAGGATCTACTCTAAGTGAGGTTCTCATACCGACTCTTATGAAGTATTCACCTCGGGAGTCTGTACTACTCAACCATCATCCTATCTTATGTTTTTTTCCACTCTAGACTCGGGTGTAGAGTCTTTCCCACATGGTTTGCAATCAGAATATCCAAATACCATCACAATGGAACCAATATACAACAAATATATCAATATGACAATAAAGATAATAGAAGCAACAAATAAAGAAAAGCCACACAATTAAACAAACAAAGGCACACAAATGTCCTAACTAGGCTTGACTCACTTAGGGAACCTTATCCCCAACAAAGTCGCCATCTGTCGCACCTCGGAAAAGAAATGAGAGACACGACCTAGCGAAGCGCAATCACATGCTCGCAATGATGGACTGAACAGAGTCGCCACCGAACTTTATTTATTCCTAAAAAGGAAAGGGGAATATCGATAAAACCCAAGAAAGAACGACAATGATTATGGTCGTCGCAACCAAATCAGGGTTCGGGAGTCGATTACGTTAGGGGAAGGTATTAGCACCCCTCACGTCGGTTGTACTCAACGGGAACCGTTAGGTTAGTTGTGTGCGTAAGTGTTAGTTTAAAATGTTAGGCTTCTCGAGTTGTTAGGAGAGAAAAGAAGGAATAGAAGAGAGAAGAATGTTTTTGGGTTTTCAATGAAGGACTAAACCTAAGTTTTTTATTAGTGGGCCTGACAAGATTTACAAATCCTGCTCCTACGTATCTCAATAGAGAAATCAAAGCTTACGTAGTTTTGGGTAGAAAATTATTTGTTTGTTGGTCGATTTTAGCGAAAGCTACTTTGTGTCAAATCGACGAAAACATTGTTGGACTACCCAAAATAGGTGGAGAAACATTTCTTTGCATCATCTTGAAACAAAGTACTTTTCGTTTGAGAAAGGGTTTGAAGGGTCAATCGCACATCGGCGAGAAAAGATTTGATTGGTTTGAATGTGTTTTGAGTAATGGCGAAAAATTGGATAGGCGAGATATCCATCTCGAATCCTAGTCTCAGGAGTGCGTGGTATCCACCACGTTCCATTTCCATCTTATTTGCGAAAGTATTTAATAAGAATTAAGTGTTTTTCGAATTTAATTGAGAAAGGGTTTGAAGAAACCGCGTTGACAATTTTGGATGACGGCGAGAGCTAAAATAAGCGAGGCATCCACCTCGAATCTTAATCTCAGGAGTGCATGGTATCCACCATGTTCCATTTCCATCTTTATTGAAAAAGTGTTAAATAGGAATTAAGTATTTTGAGTTTTATTATGAAAATGGCTTGACGTTGGATCAAGCATTTGATGGACGTTTTAAGAGAGATTCAAATGAAGGTTTGAAAGAAAGGGAATGGGTAGAAATGGATAAATAGAAATGGATGGGTTTATTTATTGAGAAAAAATACTCGACGTTGGATCGAGTCATTATTTTTGATATCTTTCAAAAAAGAAGTTGATTTTATTCTTGTGTTAGTAACTAGCTAAACAGTCAAGAAAATAAAGAAATAAAACAGTAATATTATTACACGTCATGGGAGTGGGGGTATATTTTGTCGAATGGGGACTCAAGATATTGAAATAATTAACTCGGGCTCAATCAACGAATGAACAATGCATGAGTGTAAGTGCGAGAGAACAATCTCATTGTAAGAAAGTCCAAGAGTAAGCTATGTGAGGTTGACGGCGATGCTTAAAGGCAATCGACTTACAAGGGTGTGGAGATGGGGACTCGAAGTCCAATCGAGAATTAGGTGATTTATTATTATTTTTATTTATTTGAATGGCCTTTTTTATCAATGCAATTAAAATGATTCATCATGATTGTAACATACCTTACATAAAATCAATAATTTGTACAAATGAATAAACATGCCCAAATATAATAATCCACATAAAATCCAAAAAAATGAATAATTGACTAAGTTATAAAAGAAAATAAATGACAAGAGAAACATATTAATTAATTAAATGGTAAAACTACATAATTAAATATAAGTTAGTAGACTTGCCTCAGACGCTTGCCTTCAAGGAGAACAAGGGATGTCTACGGTGGTCCACGGGACTTATGTCTCTCACTAATGATGATATCTCTTGGTATAATCGTGTTTATGATGGCATTAAGATTATTGATTCTTGTGGTGAGTTCTCCAATGTACCTCTTCTTGGTACGTGTGGTGGAATTCACTACAACTCTGCTTTGGCTCGCCGTCAGTTTGGGTTCCCCTTAAAGGATAAACCTAACAACATTTTATTGGAAGGCTTATTCTTTCAAGAGGGTAAAGATCCCCAAAACCTGAAGAATATGATGGTCCGCGCCTGGCGCAAGGTTCATAAGAAAGGGAGGAATGAGCTTGGTTCGAGGAATTGTGTTGCTTTGGAGCCTTACACCTCTTGGGTAAGGAAGACAACCCTCGAGTAACGCATGCCGTATGAGTATCTGAGACCTACCCCTATGGTTATGGTTGAGCCTTCAACCCTCCCTAATCAAGGAGTAGAGGAGTTGAGAGACGAATACCGTTCGCGTGCTTGGGTTCGTTAGCGTGAGGAGCTTCTTCAGCAGCTCAAGGATAAGGATGCAATGATCGAGTTTCTAGAGCATCAGGTTATTGATGAGCCCGATGATGTGGTTACTTCTCTCCTGCCTCACTCGTCTAGGTTTTGGAAGAAGAGATATGATCAGCTCGCTAAGGAGAAGGCCGACATGGAAGCAGCTTATGAGAGAGAGGTGAAGAAGCTTCGTGCGACGTATTTTCCGATCTGGAAAGCTTTAGACGACTACTTCTAGGGATCCATAGGATGTTTATTCTCTTCTCTTGTATTGTATTTGGTTACCGACACTGTACTACTTCTTTGGTGTAAAAAGTTTCCAAATATTATATTGCTATGAGTATTCCACATTTTTAAAAAATTTGCAAATAGATCCTTATAAAGTTCCTCCGATAAAAAACAAATCATATGCACGAGCATTGCATGTATCATATGCATAAGCCGGTTTTGGTTCCGAGCTCTTGGTACAGTGGTCTAACTCTTTGCTCGTCATTTATTTTGAAGACAAGCTGACGCATCCATACCGCACTCGCGCAAACGTCAAAGCAATGGCCGAACAACTAGAGAGCGAGAATAGAGAACTCAAAGAGGAAGTCAACCGGTTATCTGCTTTAGTGGAGTCTCTGCTCCAAGCTCAAAAGCAAGCTGTAAATATGCAAGCGTCTGCGTCCAATCAAGCGCCTGAGATAGCTCCTACCTCTATACCAGCCCCTACTATGGGATCAACCAATGTCATGCCTTCCGGTTACCCTTAGGGGATGCCCCATAATTTCATGCCCAAAGGACATCATCCGCAAGTGCAAATTCAGTCGGCATCTAGCCCGGTCCCTGTGGTACCACCCCCGGTGTTGACGAGACTATCTACCATTCTGAGGCCTTTGAGAACCCGGATGTGTATGACAAATTAGATGAGATGAGAGACCAGTTCTATGACTTGAGGAAGGAAATGAAGGCCCTTTGAGGGAAAGACTTGTTTGGGAAGAGCGCCTCTGAGCTCTGTTTGGTCCCAAATGTGAAGATTTCGATGAAGTTCAAGGTCCCAGACTTTGAAAAATACAAGGGGAATAGCTGTCCGCTCAGCCATTTGGTCATGTATGCTAGAAAAATGTCTACGCATACCGACAATGATCAACTGCTCATCCATTATTTTCAAGACAACCTGTCTGGTGCTGTTTTGAAATGGTATATGGGTCTTGACTGTGGCTCTGTGCGCACTTTCGATGACCTCGGTGAGGCTTTCGTAAGGCAGTACAAGTATAACGTGGATATGGCTCCGGACAGAGATCAACTGAGGGCGATGTCCCAAAAAGACAAGGAAACCTTCAAGGAATATGCCCAGAGATGGAGGGAATTGGAAGCTATGATAGTGCGACCATTGGAGGAGTAGGAGATGACAAAGATATTTTTGAAGACTTTGAGCTCTTTCTATTATGAGCGTATGATTGCTGGTGCTCCCTCGGACTTTACCGAAATGGTAAATATGGGGATTGAGGCTAGAAGAGGGAGTCCATGAAGGACGTCTGTCCCGTGATGATAATTCTTCGGCAAGGAAATATGGAGGATTTTCCAGAAATAAGGAAGGGGAGACTTATGTTGTTTCTTTCCATAGTAAAAGAAGGACCTCTGTGAGGAGGAAGGAAGTTCGACCAGTCGTCAGCCAACACCAAGTGGCTCATATAGCACCTGCTTTCAGAGAAGCTCAACAACTACAACAACAATCTCGTCAACAACAACAGACTTACCAGCCTCGTAGCAATAATAACAACAACAACACCAACAATTATGAGAGGAAGAGGGTGACTTTTGACCCGATTCCTATGACCTATGCTGAGCTGTACCCTTCCTTGATTAATAGGAAGTTGATAACTCCACGTGATCCTCCTGCTGTGCTAGTCAATCCTCAATGGTGGTACAAGCCTGAACTTCATTGTGTGTATCATTCCGGTGCGCCCGGACATGATGTGGAGTACTGCTTTCCGTTGAAGACCAAGGTGTAAGACCTTGTGAGGAGTGGGATATTATTCTTTGAGGATGTAGGCCCGAATGTTAAGAAGAACCCATTGCCTGAGCATGGGAAGGTGGGTGTCAACATGGTCCAGGGTTGTCCTGGCAAGTATAAAGTCCTTTATGTGAATGATATAAGGCAGTTCCTAGTGGAAATGCATAGGATGTTGTGTGAGCACAATCGCTATGAGCACGATCATGATAGGTGCCATGTGTGCACTGTCAATGAAAGAGGATGCCACAAGATAAGAAGGGACATCCAAGAGATGCTAGACCAAGGGATGATCGAGATACTTCAAAATCGTAATGAGGATGAAGTTGATGTTATTACCCCTATGTTCAATATTCCTGATCCTGTTGTCATTAAGTATGATGGCAGCAAAAGGAAGGTGGTGTCAACTCTTGTGATAAAGCTAGCAGACCCTGTCCCGTATGTGTCAGATAAAGCGGTTCCGTACCGTTACAATGCTGTTATGCTTGAAGATGGGAAGGAGGTGTCGTTGCCCTCAACCTCTGTTATAAGCATATCCGATGTTAGTGGAATGACCCGTAGTGGTCGTTTTCTCGGCTCAGCCGAAATCCCACGAAAACGTCGTGAAGAGAGATGTTGTTAGTTTTGCCGGTACCGTGGGTACTTCTTCTTCAAATCATTCTATTCCTGCTGTGAAGGGTGTTGACCCTGTTGTTGTCAAAATTGATAAAGCTCCTATCCTAGTTGGCCATTCTGGCATATTGAGAGAGGATGGTGATGAGATACTGAGGCTCATCAAGAGGAGTGAGTACAACGTTGTGGAGCAGTTGCTTCAAACTCCATCAAAGATATTTGTCCTATCTTTGTTGATGAATTCAGAGCCACACCGTGAAGCATTGCAAAGGGTGCTGGACGTGGCATATGTGGATCATGATGTCACGATTGAACAGTTTGATAGCATTGTTGCAAATATAACTGCCTGCAATAATTTGAGCTTCTGCGATGATGATCTTCCCGAGGAGGGAAAAGACCACAATTTGGCCTTACATATCTCAATGAACTGCAAAGACGATGCCCTGTCCAATGTGTTAGTGGACACAGGGTCATCACTTAATGTATTGCCAAATTCCATTCTCGCCAAACATTCATATCAAGGGCCTCCCATGAGGCAGAGTGGAGTGGTAGTAAAAGCTTTTGATGAGTCGCGCAAAACCGTGATCGGTGAATTAAACCTCCCGATCAAAATTGGACCTAGTGATTTCCAGATCACTTTCCAAGTTATGGACATACATCCGTCGTACAACTGTTGACTTGGTAGACCATGGATTCACGAAGCAGGCGTCGTGACATCCACCCTGCACCAAAAGTTGAAGTTCGTCAAGAACAAGAAGTTGGTGGTGATAGGGGGAGAGAAGGCTCTCTTGGTCAGTCATTTATCTTCCTTTTCCTACATCGATGTTGAGGATGAGGTTGGAACACCATTCCAAGCCTTATCTATTGCTGAGCCTTCTAAGAAAGGACTTTCTTCATTTGTCTCCTACAATGATACGAAGTTGGCCATCGAGCATGACACAACTAATGGTTTGGGGAAAATGATAAAGATGGAAGATAATAAATCCCGGGATGGTATAGGGTATTCTTCCAGTGTTTCTAATGATCTTGGGCTATTTCAAAGTGGAGGTTTCATCCACACCGATGGAGATCAAGAAGCTGCTGCCATCATTGAAGAAGATGAAGAGGAAGACCTCGGCAACTTTATCATACCTGGAGGGATCTGCAATAATTGGGTCGATGTGGATGTTCCAATAGTTATCCATAAGTCAACGTAATATGTTCATTCCTATTTAAAAACCCTTCTCCCATGCCAAAGGGAGAAGTGAAGACATTGTTGGCATAATTTGTTAATACAATGATATTCATTCAATAATCGCATGTTAAATGTTTGTTTTTCAAATTATTTTTCATTTTTGCTTTTCGCATGATGTTGGTGATCACCATAAAACCCTAAAAAAGAGAATAAAATCAATTTTTCATCTGCATAATAATTTGCCTTGAATTCTGAAATCTCTCTTATACTCAAAATCATTATGCAGGTTAATCAAACCCATTGAACATAATGATCCAACACCATCTCCCAACTTTGAGTTCCCTGTATTTGAGGCAGAAGAAGATGATGTTGAAGAAATTCCTGATGAGATTACTCGTCTGCTTGAGTACGAGGAGAATATCATTCAGCCACATCTTGAGAATCTGGAAACAGTCAACTTGGGGTCTGAAGACTGCATTCGTGAAGTGAAGATTGGGGCACTCCTTGAAGAGTCTGTTAAGAAGGGGTTGATTGAGTTGCTACGAGAATATGTCGACATCTTTTCCTGGTCGTATGAAGACATGCCTGGTCTAGATACTGATATCTTGCAGCATTTCTTGCCGTTGAAGCCTGAATGTGTGCCTGTGAAGCAAAAGCTCAGAAGAACTCATCCTGATATGGCAGTGAAGATTAAAGAAGAAGTTCAGAAGCAAATTGATGTGGGGTTTCTGGTGACTTCTACATATCCTCAATGGGTGGCCAATATTGTGCGTGTACCTAAAAAAGACGGAAAAGTCCGAATGTGCGTGGATTATCGTGACTTGAATAAAGCTAGCCCAAAAGATGATTTTCCTCTACCACACATTGATATGTTGGTAGACAATACGGCTAAATTCAATGTCTTTTCATTTATGGACGGATTTTCCGGTTATAATCAGATTAAAATGGCACCCGGGGATATGGAGAAGACAACATTCATCACACCTTGGGGAACATTCTGTTATCGAGTGATGCCCTTCGGTTTGAAGAACGCCAGAGCCACGTATCAACGTGCTATGACTACCTTGTTTCATGATATGATGCACAAGGAGATCGAGGTGTATGTCGACAATATGATTGCAAAGTCGAAAACAGAAGTTGAACATGTAGAATACTTGTTGAAGCTTTTCCAGCGTTTGAGGAAGTACAAACTCCGCTTGAATCCGAAAAGTGTACATTTGGAGCCCGTTCCAGCAAGTTATTGGGCTTTATTGTCAGCGAGAGGGGTATTGAAGTTGATCCTTCCAAGGTCAAAGCAATACAAGAGATGTTTGCACCCAAAACTGAGAAGCAAGTCCGAGGTTTTCTTGGCCGCTTGACTTACATTTCAAGATTTATATCCCACATGACTGCCACATGTGCGCCTATATTCAAGCTCCTCCGGAAAGATCAGCGTCATGATTGGACCGAGGATTTCCAAAAGGCCTTTGACAGTATCAAAGAGTATATGTCCGAGCCTCCGATTCTGTCTCCGCCTGTTGAAGGGAGACCATTGATTATGTACTTAACTGTGCTTGATGATTCCATGGGTTGTGTCCTTGGTCAGCAAGATGAATCAGGAAAGAAAGAATATGTAATATACTACTTGAGTAAGAAATTCACCGACTGTGAGTCTCGGTACTCAATGCTTGAGAAGACATGCTATGCTTTGGCTTGGGCTGCTAAGCATTTACACTAGTATATGTTGAATCATACAACTTGGTTGGTATCCAAAATGGATCCGATCAAGTATATCTTTGAGAAGCCTGCTTTAACTAGGAGAATTGCACGTTGGCAGATGCTGTTATCTGAGTAAGATATTGAGTATCGAGCTCAAAAAGCTATTAAAGGTAGTATCTTGGCTGACCATTTGGCGCATCAATCAATTGAAGATTATCAGTCTGTGCAATACGACTTCCCTGATGAGGACATTATGTATTTGAAAATGAAAGATTGTGATGAGCCTACGCTCGATGAAGTGCCAGAGCCTGGTTCCCGATGGGGTATGGTGCTCGATGGCACTGTCAATCAGTATGGAAATGGTATTGGGGCAGTGATTATTACTCCTCAAGGCACACATTTTCCTTTTACAGCAAGGCTAACTTTCAAATGCACGAATAATATGGCGGAGTATGAGGCCTGTATTTTGGGTTTGGAAGAATGTGTTGATCTTAGGATCAAACATCTTGATGTTTATGGCAATTCGGCCCTTGTTGTTAATCAGATTAAGGGTGAATGGGAGACGAATCAGCCTGGCCTCATCCTATATAGAGATTATGCGAGGAGGATTTCAACTTTCTTTACTAAAGTTGACTTCCATCATAATCCTCGAGATGAGAATCGGATGGCGGATGCTCTTGCTACGCTTGCTTCAATGATTGCTGTCAATTATTGGAATGAAGTCCCAAAGATTACCGTGATGCGCTTGGATAGACCAACTCACGTGTTTGCAGTTGAGGAAGTGAAAGACGATAAGCCATGGTATTATGATATCAAATGTTTTCTCCAAAGTCAGACTTACCTGCCTGGGGCATCTGTTAAAGACAAGAAAACTTTGAGGAGATTATCTGGCAGTTTCTACCTTAATGTTGATGTGCTTTACAAGAGGAATTTTGACATGGTTCTGCTCAGATGCGTGGATAAACATGAAGCAGACCTGTTGATGACTGAAGTCCATGAGGTTTCATTTGGTACTCATTCCAATGGACATGCCATGGCGAGAAAGATGTTGAGAGCAGGCTACTATTGGCTGACAATGGAGTCTGACTGCTGTAAGTTTGTGAAGAAATGCCACAAGTGTCATATTTATAAGGACAAGATTCATGTTCCCTCGACACTTCTAAATGTTATTTCCTCACCATGGCCTTTCTCCATGAGGGGAATTGACATGATTGGCATGGTTGAGCCTAAAGCGTCAAACGATCACCATTTTATTCTCGTAGCCATTGATTACTTCACCAAGTGGGTTGAAGCGACATCGTATGCAAATGTGACCAGGCAGGTGGTTGTGAGGTTTATCAAGAACCAACTCATATGCCGATATGGTGTGCCGGACAAGATCATTACTGATAATGGATCTAACTTGAACAATAAGATGATGAAAGAGCTACGTAGTAAGTTCAAGATTGCACATCATAATTCTTCTCCCTATAGACCCAAGATAAATGGGGCTGTTGAAGCTGCTAACAAGAACATCAAGAAGATTATTCAGAAGATGGTTGTTATGTACAAAGATTGGCATGAGATGCTGCCATTTGCTTTGCATGGCTATCGTACATCCGTCCGCACTTCAACAGGGGCAACCCCTTTCTCCCTTGTATATGGCATGGAGGTCGTGCTCCCCGTAGAGGTCGAGATCCCATCAATGGGAGTCTTGATGGAAGCCAA